>NW_025365502.1:0-5282 GCF_016433145.1 Gracilinanus agilis | reverse complement strand
TGGAGGGGATGTGGCAAAATTGGGACATTAATGCATTGCTGGTGGAGTTGTGAACTGATCCAACCATTCTGGCTGGCAATTTGGAACTATGCTCAAAGGGCTATAAAAGAATGCCTGCCCTTTGATCCAGCCTTACCATTGTTGGGTTTGTACCCCAAAGAGATCATAAATAAACAGACTTGTACGAAAATATTTATAGCTGCGCTTTTTGTGGTGGCCAAGAACTGGAAAAGGAGAGAATGTCCTTCAATTGGGGAATGGCTGAACAAATTGTGGTCTATGCTGGTGATGGAATACTATTGTGCTAAAAGGAATAATAAACTGGAGGATTTCCATGTGACCTGGAAAGACCTCCAGGAAGTGATGCAGAGTGAAAGGAGCAGAGCCAGAAGAACATTGTACACAGAGACTGATATACTGTGGTAAAATCGAATGTAATGGACTTCTGTACCAGCAGCAATGCAATGACACAAGACAGCTCTGAGGGATTTATGGTAAAGATGCTACCCACATTCAGAGGAAGAACTGCAGGAGAGGAATCATATATGAAAAACAACTGCTTGAATACATGGGTTGAGGCGGACATGATTGGGGATGTAGACTCAAAACTACCACACCAATGCAACTATCAACAATTTGGAAATAGGTCTTAAACAAGGACACATGTTACAACCAGTGGAAATGTGCATTGGCCATGGGAGGGATTGCGGGGGGGGGGAGGGGAAAGTAGGAGCATGAATCAGGTAACCATGTTAAAAATGAATATTAATAAATGATTAAAAAATTAAAAAAAATAAAATCACAGAATAGGAAAAAAAAAGAATTAAGTGGGGAGGGGGAGGTCTGTGACCCACATGTGATAGTAAGTGACAAATCAAAAACAAGGGACTGCCGTCTGGGCAGTCCAAAACAGTGTTGAGGCTGCCATTTGTCCATGTGAAACTGGAAGTGGATGCAGGAAGTGATGAAAGCTGCTATCTTTTAAATATGATGGTAACTTCCTGTGGTGGGGAGTTGGTGCTTTGAATTTGGTGTTGAAGGAGCTCAGGTGAGACCTCAGACTGCTTCCTCTTGAATTGTCACTTGGGTAAGTTAGGCTGACTCTCTTCCCTTGGCATTTCTGGAGGCTCTAGCCTCAAGGAGGCTTCTCTTCTTAGAGGAGGCCTTGTGGCTAGAAGCCTTGTTTAATTAACCTCCATGCCCCTCTGCTGGGGCCTCTGAAACCTCTCTGGTCCGGGCCAGAATTTCTCTCTTTCATTTTCCCTACCTTCAGCCTTCCTGAGTGTAAATAAACCACCATAAAAATCATCCTGACTTGTGTCTCTTTTATTTAGAAATCGAGTTAATAGATTTCTGGCCACCAAATCTTTAATATCCAGTCCATCCATAACCATAATAACTCCCATTTTCCCCTCTTACAGTCTCTATAAGAAATAAATATTCATCTAACAGAATTTCTTAATCATTGGACTATTAAAATTCCTTCTGGTTTTTGCTATTGCAAATAATGCCTCTATCAGTAATTATCTGCTGTTTTGGTTCAATTCAACATACATTTATTAAATACGTCTTTAAGACACTATCCTAGGCTTTGAGGATTCAAAGAGAAAAAAATAGTCCCTACCTTCAAGGACCATTATATTCTGCAGGGATGGAGTGAAGAAGCATACAATAAGTACACAAATAAATCAATATGAAGCATGTATAAGTTAATACAAAGTGATCACAGGAGGAAAAAAAGCATGTAAATCTTTTTTTTTTCCCTTCTAAAAACATCCTTAGGTTCTATTATTAAGAACAAGATAACTGAGCTAAGAGATATGATCCTTTCTGTAACTCCTATATTTTTCCCAGACTGTCTGCTGACTAACTCTTAACTGTGTCTTTCTTTTTCTTATTATTATTGACAATTATCAATAAACACGAACCTTTTTCTATAGATTTACTTCTAACATTGCGTTGCTTATAAGAACAGGTTAGGCCTGTGCTCAGATGGAGCATGCATATTGAAAGGCCCAATTTCAGAGTAATTTGGTCCTTGGAGGTAGAGGTCTAAACCTATGGATGGTTCCAGATTATTCTCCCAGTTACAGAGGGAAGACTCCCTAACAGTGGTCTGCTCCAGGAAAGGGCACTGTGTGGATCACAGAACTGGAAACACAGGGTTTCAAGAAAACATATAGGACTGGGTCAGCCACAAGGGTTTATGAGAAATAGGATAAGATCAGCCATATGTAATCTTTAATAAAATTAAAGAATATACTTAGAAATATGTACCAATCACACCCTAAGAAAATAGGGCAGGGCTGGGTTTGGACCTCAAAGAGATAAGGAAAAAATACTTGTACAAAAATATTTATAATTGCACTCTTTGTGGTAGCAAAAAATTGGAAAATGTGGGGATGCCCTTCAATTGGGGAATAACTGAACAAATTGTGGTATCTGATGGTGATGGAATATTACTGTGCTGAAAGGAATAATGATCTGGAGGAACTCCATGTGAACTGGAATAACCTCCAAGAACTGATGCAGAGCAAAAGGAGCAGAACCAAGAGAACATTGTACACAGAGATGGATACACTGTAGTAGAATTGAATGAAATGGACTTCTCTACTAGCAGCAATGCAAGGATCCAGGACAATCCAGAGGAACTTAGGAGAACGAATGCTATCCACATCCAGAGAAAGAACTTTGGGAGCAGAAATGCATCAGAAAAATATATGATCGATCACATAGTGCAATAGGGAAATGATTGGGGTTTTAATGTTAAAGGTTCGCTCTACTGCAATTATGAATAACATGGAAATGGGTTTTGAACAATGAGACATGTATAAGTGGAACTATTTGTCAGTTCCAGGAGCAGGGAAGGGGTCGGGGGGAATCATGAATCATATAACCATGGAAAAATATTCTAAATTTAAAAAGAAATGAAAAAATGGAAAGAAAAGTACTATTGGTCTTCCTTTAACTTAGTCTTCCTTGTCTGAGCAAGAGTCTGCAATTTAAAAACCAAAACAATTTTATGTGTTCCTTCTTGCCCTTCTGGTTTTCATCTTCTGTCAGAGAAGAGAACTACTTGCCACCACTGCTATTCCATATAGCTTGGGGAAGTACTTCCACCACCAGCAACCACTCCTTCTTCTTAATGTATTCTCCCTCTCCTCACTCTCACAAAGGGCATTTTTTTTAAAAAATCCTTACCTTCTGTCGTAGAAGCTGTGTATTGGTTCTAAGATAGAAGCAGTAAGGGCTAGGCAGTGGGGGTTAAGTGACTTGCCCAGGGTCACACAGGTAGGAAGTATCTGAGGCTAAATTTGTACCTAGGACCTCCTGACTCTAGGTCTGGCTCTTCATCCACTGAACCACCCAGCTGCCCCCTCACAGGGGGCTCTCATTGCAGCAGAAGAGTCTTTCCTCCAGTACTGATCCATTGTTAACATCCTCTTTTGAAAATGGAAAGAAACACAATAACCTGAATTCAGCAACATATAGGAGTCAACTCTAAACAACCCTAAACAAGAGCCAGTTGTTAAATTTACAGTATGAGCATTTAAACTTTAGAAATTACAAATACTACAATCTGGGGCTTAATTTTTTGTTTCTTGCCTAGACTTAAGAAAGTGATAGATAAAATATTAATAATGCAAATTAAGCTTAAAAGTGTGTCATGCATATATTTTTCCCTTGGAAAAGCTGGTTGTTAAACATTTACCAATACAATGATACCTGGGTCCTTAACACCTTAGAGCAGTGATGGGCAAACTTTTTAAAGAGAGGGCCAAAGGAAAGGAAATGCTCCTCTGTCAATCAGTTTCTAAGGCAACTCTTTCAAAGTTTCATTGTATTGTATCCTACTCATTGTATTCGTCAGATTAAGAATAATGTCCAGGGGACAGAACATTTCAGGGGGCCTCATCTGGCCCATGGGCTGTAGTTTGCTCATCACTGCCTTAGAGACTCTCACAAGGCAGGCAGTTCAACCCTTGCCAGAAGGACTGTGACACACAAAAAAAAATACAGAAAAAGAGGATTACACATGAAAATATAAATCTCTATGTGTAGCTTTTTAAAAAGTATATATTGCCGGATGTGTTTTGCATGACAAGAAAAATAAAAGGCATATATTATAGCAACTAAGTGGTTCAGTGGCTAGAGAACCAGGCCTAGAGAAAGGAGGTCCTGGATTCAAATCTTACCTTGAACTCTTCCTGGCTGTGTGACCCTGGGCAAGTCACTTAACCCCATTTGCCTAACCCTGCTCTTCTGCCTTAGAATCCATACACAGGATTGATTCTCAGCCAGAAAGTATGAGGGTTTTTTTTAAAGTATATATTAAGTTGCTACCCTATCCCTACCCTCTCTCAATTTGTTACCTCATTCCTTGGAAAAAAACTCCTTTTAATAAATAAGTAAATGAAATATAAAGCCCTGGTAATAAACATATATAACTCAATCTAACAAATTCCTACTTTGGATGTGCCCTAAAATGTATTCCTCTTTCTATAATTTAGGTTCATCACCTTTCTGGCAGAAAGTGCTTCCTCTTTAATGTTCTGGAATGATCATTGCATTGATCAGAGTTTTAAGTCTTTCTTCATAATGATATTGTCATTGCATAAATTATTCTCTGGATTCTGTTTCACTCTGCATCATCAGTTCTTCCTGGTCTTCCCAGATTTCTCTGAAGTTGTCCATTTCATTTTTTCTTACAGCACAATTAATATTCCACTACATTCACATACTACAATTTGTTTAGTCCATCCCCAGTAGGTGGGCATCCTTTAGCTTTTTGCTACTCGGAAAAGAGCTGTAATAAATATTTTTGCACATATAGGTACTGATCTCTTTGGGTATAGACCTAGTAGTGGTATTGCTGAGTATGGACAAAAATTTAGCAACTTTTTGGACATAACTCCAAACTATTTTCCAGAATCGCTGGACTAAGGTGCCTGCCTACAGCCCCTCCAACATTTGTCATTTTTGTCAGTCTAATAGGCATGAGATGGTAAATGATTTTGCTCAGGGTTTTGGTTTTAGTCATCTACTTGCTTCACATCATACAAATATCTCTATATCCCATTGTACTCTTTAAAAAAAAACCTTACCTTACGTTTTAGAATTAATACTATGTATTGGTTCCAAGGCAGAAGAGCCAGTAAGGACTAGGCAATGGGGGTTCAGTGACTTGCTCTGGGTCACACACACATCTAGGAAGTGTCTTGGGCCAGAATGGAACCCAGGACCTTTCATCTCCAGGCCCAGTGTTGTATTCTTTATATCCA
>NW_025365501.1:0-1978 GCF_016433145.1 Gracilinanus agilis | reverse complement strand
AATAAATATAATTATAAAAATTATATAATATAAATTATAATTTTTTCCATTTGAGTTCATAGATGCCTTGAAATCTATGCAGAGACCCTGAAGGAGTCCATGGATCTCAGATTAAGAACCCCTTATTTAGAGCTAGAATGGCTCTATAGAGATAATTTAGACGTACTTCTTAATTTCATGTATGGAGAAACCAAGGCCAAGAGTGGTTGAAGGAATTTGTCCATATCACACAGGTAGGAAGTAACTGGGGGGAGAGTCAAATTGAGGCATCTGACTTTTTCCCTGGCTACTTATATCATTGGTAGAAACATCAAAACATCACCTGCTTTCAGCCTATACGCTTACTCTCTCTTCTAATTAGAATTCTAGAACCTGAGGGGGGGAGAGGTTCAGTGCCCTTAAAGACAGGGGATCCTTGATCCCTATATTGCCTCTCTAACCTTTGCCAGTATTAGGGGTTCAGATAGGAAATCGTAGACAGGACTGATAAGATGTCATACACAGGCTTTCTCCTTGTTCCAAATCTCAGGTAGCCCCTGCCTGGTTTGAAACATTCCATGCTGACTTGGGGCCATACCAGAGCCTTGGGGGTTCTTTGGGGGTGCCATTACCTCTTGGGAAGAAGTTAACCAAAGAACACTTTGCAGACATAGAAAGCACACGAGGGTTTCTAAAACAGGAGCAGCCTCAGGGCCCTTTGATTGACATTTCCATCTGGGCTCAGCATCTTCCTCCTTTCACTCCTGACTATGGGGAAAGGCAGATAATGCTTTGTGGGGCCTGGACTTGGAAAGTCAAATAGATCCTCCCTGGAAGCAGGATAACTGGACACTCCCAAAGGCATGGGTTTTTAGGACACGGCGTCCAATCCGGGTAAAGTCAAATGAGTATGAAGTCAACTTGTCCAATGTTCTCCTTTTACAGATGAGAAAACTTAAGTCCAGAGGGTGGAATGACTTATCCAAGGCCCCATAGCTTCTTGGTGGTAGAAAAGCTCCATTTTGCCCAGAGAAACTCACCAGAAAAAACTGAACTCAGTTTCCTTATCAGTAAAATGGAGATAATAATAACACTCATTTTCCAGGTCAAATGAGATCACCTCTAGGAAGTAGTTTGCAGATCTTAAAGCACTCTATAAATGCAAATTATTGGTGCTATTAGTGGGAGAGACACAGGTAAGTCTGTACATGTTTATTGGAGAAGGGAGAATACACTGTCAGTACAGAAGAGCAGGGAAAGCTTCCCCCCAGGGAGGTGGGGACGTCAAGTGGAATATTGGACTGTAAGAAGTCCAAGTGAACGACTCTTCATCCCATTCACAGGCCACTGAGAATATGCTTGACCTGGACATTTTTCAACATCCTAAATGTAACCAGATGGAATTCCTTCTGAAGTGTCGTCCTCCTGGATGGTCTCGAATAAAGAATGCGCCTTTGAATGGGAAAGCTGCATTTCATTAGAGAGAGAGAACTGTCATCTGTGGCCTTGTTATTCTCCCCCAAACAGGCCCGAGCAGATAGAGTGCTGGGCCTGGAGTCAGGAACATTTGCATTCCTAGCTTTCCTCTGCCTGGATCACCGGAGAGTCAACTAACCACTGTGAACCTTGGTTTCAAGGATGTGAACTTTGGGAGAATCTACTGTTAAATTTTCAGTGTGCGTAATTACTACTCAAAAATAAGCAAAGCTACAAATCAAGGTTTTATTTGTTATTATGTTGATTTTTAGATTTAAGGAAGAAATGGAGAGAGGGCAGGTGCGTAGCTCAGTGGATTGAGTCAGACCTAGAGATAGGAGGTCCTGTGTTAAATCTGGCCTCAGATACTGCCTAGTTGTGTGACCCTGGGCAAGTCACTTAATCTCCATTGCCTAGCCCTTACCAAGATACAGAATTGATTCTAAGACAAAATGTAAGGAGGAGAGAGAGAGAGAGAGAGAGAGAGAGAGAGAGAGAGAGAGAGAGACAGAGAGAGAGAGAG
>NW_025365500.1:0-6143 GCF_016433145.1 Gracilinanus agilis | reverse complement strand
TCTCCTCTCCTCTCCTCTCTTCTCCTCCCTTCCCTCCTTTCCCCTTTGTTCATTTGTTCCTTTCACCCTCCCCTTCCTCTTTGCTTTCCTTTCCCCAGCATGGCAAAGTGTGTTAGATACTGGTATTGAAATCAGTTAGTCAGTAAATATTAAGTGCCTACAATTTGCCCAGCACTGTGCTAGGCACTGGAGATATAAAAAGAAGGCAAAAAGATAGCTCCTGCCCCCAAGGAGCTTGTAGTGTAAAGGGTCAAGAGAACATGAGTTCAAATCCCGCCTCAGATGCCATTTAAAAGACACTGAATTTCTCTGTGTCTCAGTTTCCTCATTTGCAAAATGGTAGAGCTTGAACTAGATGGCCTCTATGATTCTTTCCAGTTTCAAATCTATGATCCTATGATTTAGCTGACATTATCACAGGCATTTGACAGTGTCTGCAACATTCCACAACAATATTCTCTTACTTCTTTAATGAAAGGAAGGAGGTAAGTTGCCTCATTAGTTCTTCTTTGGAGCCAATTTTGGTCATTATAATTATGCAGCATTCAGTTTTGTTATATTATTTCCTTTTATGTAACCATTGTTACATAAAAACCAGTTTTTCTGGCTCTGTTTACTTTATTCTGTATCAGTTCATATACTTCTTTGCATGTTTCCTTGCATACTTCAAATTTGTTGTTTCAAATAACACAACAATATTCCTTTATGTTCATACCACAGTCTGTTAATTCATTCTCCAGGCAATGGGCACTTTGTTTCTATGTATTTGCTACCAAAAAAGTACTACTATGACTATTTGGGTATATATAGGACCTTTCTTCTTATCCTTTATCTCCTTGGGGTATGCATAGTTGCGGTATATTTGAATCAAAGAGTACAGACAGTGCTCTTTTCAGTATACCATAATGCCTCAGCTATACCATAGTGCTGTACTCATCCTCAGGGTGGGAACAGAATGGGAATCCCTGGAGTAAAAAAGGACCCTGCATGTAACAAATGCCATTATCTATGTAATTAATAGTATTATGCATGTAATAAACATGTAACAAATAATGTGTACCTTCTTGCTTGCTGTCTTCTGATCAGTATTCTCATTATTAGAAACAGTGAGGGTTTATTGGAGATAGAGCTATAGAGATGGTCCTAGAGGCTCCATAAGGCCACTGTGCCAACAGCATTCTCAGTCAATATGGTGTTCCAATAAAATTCAGTCTGAGCTTTTTCTTTCTTTCTTTCTTTCTTTCTTTCTTTCTTTCTTTCTTTCTTTCTTCCTTCCTTCCTTCCTTCCTTCTTTCCTTCCATTTGCCCAGGGTCACACTGCTAGGAAGTATCTGAATCTATATTTGAACCATTGAACCAGGACCTTTCATTTCTAGGCCTGGTGCTTTGTCCACTGAATCATCTAGCTACCCCAGTCTGGGCTTTCCATAGCTCTAAATGGGAGTCTGCAGTTGGCAAAGCACTTAGGATATACCTTCTTATAGTCCTCTCATTAAAGCTGATGTTGTGGGGAGGGCTGTCCTGAACCCTTCTTCTGGTTCTGAGGTTCACTGAGAACATGAATGTTTGGCCTTTGGTTAACTAGAAAATAAGCTGCCTGCCAGTGCTTGATCAGTCTCCCCATTTCCTTAGAGCAAGTCCAGTGATAATAGCTCTCCCTTTTGAAGTTGGAATAGGAAGAAGCTATAGAATTCAGAGGTACCAATAACCAGACTTAGGTTGGTATATTTTACCCCTTTTCCAGACCTTTTTGTTTCAAGAATTTAGGCCAGTTATTCATCAATAGACATTATTACCTACTATGTGCCAGGTACTATGCTAAGACATAAGGATAAAAGAAAAGGCAAGATATATTCCCTGCTATCAAAAGGCTCATAATCTAATAATGCAGAGGGAGATAAAATAAACACTATGTGCAAACAAGCAATTTTTAGGAAAAACTGGAAATAATCAACAAAGGAAAAGCATTGACATTAATAGGGACTGGGAAAGGCTTCCTATAGAAAGTGGGATTTTAGCTGAGATTTGAAAGAAGTAGCAGAGATGAAGAGAGTGAGCACTTCTTTCTGGCAGGAGGGACAGTAAGTGACAATGCCAGGAGTCAGGAAATGATGTATCTTTTTTGAGGGACTTCAAGCAGGTCAAGTGTTGCTCGATCAAGGAGTATGTAGGTGGATCGTGTTTAAAAGGTGTAAAAAGACTGGAAAGGTGAGGAGGGCAGGTTCTGGAGGGCTTTGCATACTAAATAGATGATTCTGTAGTTTCCACATCTATAAAATGAGGAGGCTGGACTCAACAGCCTCTGAGGTCCTTTCAGCTCTAGAATCTTTTAGCCATTGAATGGGAGCACAAGTCTTCCTGGGGATAAGATTTCCTGCAGGCACACCCCTAAAATTCAGAGCAGTTAGGTGGCACAATAGAGCACCAGGCCTGACTGGAGTTAGGAAGGCAAATTCAAATCTGAATTCAGACACTTGGTAGCTGTTTATCCTTGGCCAAGTCACTTAACCCTGTTTGTCTCAGTTTCTTCATCTGTAAAATGAACTGGAGAAGGAAATGGCAAATCACTTCAGTGTTTTTGCCAGGAAAAACCCCAAATGGGGTTTTAGAGAAGGTGACAAGCCTGAAATGACTCAATAAAAACAACTCCTTCCAAAATATCAGCATTCTACATTCCACTTAAAACTCTACAAGTTGAATGAATGAATTTAAAAAAAGCCTTTATTAAGGGCTTACTATGTGCTAAGCACTGAGGGTACAAATAGAAAAGTAAAGAAGTCCCTGTTCTAAAGGAGCTTACATTCTAATAGGGGACACAACACCTTTTTTTTTAAACCCTTATCTTCCATCTTGGAGTCAATACTGTATATTGGCTCCAAGGCAGAAGAGCGGTAAGGGTAGGCAATGGAGGTCAAGTGACTTGCCCAGGATCACACAGCTGGGAAGTGTCTGAGGCCAGATTTGAACCTAGGACCTCCCATCTCTAGACCTGGCTCTCAATCCACTGAGCTACCCAGCTGCCCCCTAGGACACAATACTTTTTATAAAGTTTTAGTTGCAAGTCAGATGGAGAAATCCCATGGTCCACGGGGAACAGCAATAAAACAGTTGGTAATAGCTCTTTAATGGCATTTCCACCTCTTAAATCATAATGGATTCTGATGTTGAATCATTTAACAGAGCCAAGGCCTTTGGTGACAACTTTTTTTCTTTGGTAGCATCTATAGGAACAGTTGCTTGGGCTTTATCTTCAAAGGAAATGCTTTCCAGGTGTGTGCATGAACATATGTGTGTGCATACACACACACAGCACACTCCTGTGGGCACTGGACTGGAAGCAAATATCATTCCAAAGGCTCTTGGGTTGTCTCCAAGAAAGTCTAAGGGAAGATAGTGGTCAAGGACAGTTACGTGATGTAGTGCATAGAACACTGGGCTTGAAATCAGGAAGACTCATCTTCCTAAGTTCAAACCTGGCCTCAGACATTTCTTAGCTCTGTGACCCTGGGTGAGCTACTTCACCCTATTTGCCTTCATCTTCCTCATCCTGTGTGTGTGCATGCACACACACACGGGTCATCCCCATCATTTCTGTAGGAGGGAAAATTCATTATCCCCTGGGGGGTGGTGACTAGACACTTCATCTTTCTAGATAAGGGGCTCTTAATCTGAAGTTCATTGACTCCAAGGAGGGTTCTGTGGATAGGAAGTCAGGGAACTTAGTTGGGAAATAAAATAAATCTTAATTTTCCTCTGTATTTCTAGGTGTTTTATTTTACACATTTAAAAACATTAAGAAAAGAGATCCACTGGTTTCACTAGATTGCCAAAAATGTCTGCGTCATGAAAATATTTAAGAAACTTTTCTCTTAGAATACCTATCTGATCCCATCATCTCCCTTTGAGAAGCAGGATGGCATAGTAGAAAGGGTACTAGATTTGTAATCAGAGGTTCTGAGTTTGAATCCTGTCTCTGCCACTTATTACCTGTGTGACCTTAAATAAATCGTCTAATACTTTCTTTTTAAAATTTATTTAAATTTATTTTTTAAACCCTTAACTTCTGTGTATTGGCTCATAGGTGGAAGAGTGGTAAGGGTGGGCAATGGGGGTCAAGTGACTTGCCCAGGGTCACACAACTGGGAAGTGTCTGAGGCCAGATATGAACCTAGGACCTCCTGTCTCTAGGCCTGACTCTCAATCCACTGAGCTACCCAGCTGCCCCATCACCTAATACTTTCTTAGACCTCAGTTTCCTCATCTTTAAAATAAGAGTGTTGGACTAGATAGCTTCTGACATTCCTTCTGGCTCTAAATTTATGATCATGTAATCTCCGAAGATATAATCAACTTTAATGATTTTCCCTATATCTCTGAACTTTTCTTTTCTTTTTTTAAAACCCTTACCTTCTGTCTTAGAATCAATACTATGTATTGGTTCCAAGGCAGAAGAAGGGTAAGGGCTAGGTAATGGGGGTCAAGTGACTTGCCTAGGGTCACAGATCCAGATTTGAACCTAGGATTTCCCATCTCTAGGCCTGGTTCTCAATCCACTGAGCCACCCAGCTGCTCCCTGAACTTTTTAATCAATACTCCTTCTACTTTTTTTTTTATCTTAACTAGAGTGACTTTCCCCCAAAAAGTACCATATCCTTCAGAATCCTCTTTTTAGAAGACATTTATCTGCTCACCCTAAATCATAGGACTAGGAGGAAGCATAGGTATATTCATTTTTAGATCATTCCACTACCTCTATTCCCTTATAATTAATCAGCCTTGAAAGTTCACATTACTCATTTATACCTCCTTGTCCCCATCCTTATTGCTATCATCTACTAACTTCTGGGTGAGTCTCAACATTCTCAATTTTTTTAGTTCCAAGCTCATGTTCTTCTTCTCTTCTTCAATTGTTGATTGTCCCTCAGAGTATCTGACCATATCATTCCTCCACCCTCAGATCTCTACTTCTGTTACATACTGGCACAGTCACCATTTGAATAGAGACCTGGATGCTATTTTCAGTGTTGTCAAACTCAAATAGAAATGGGTCCATTTAACTGTATATAACAATCTCTATGGGCTGCATATTGACTTAGTTTTAAAATGTAACCTTCTGTTTTATTGTATTTGAATTTATTTTGTTAGATGTTTCCTAGTTACATTTTAATCTGGTCCAGAAAAACGACAACAACCAACTTTGGAGTGTTATAGGGTTGCATGTAACCTCTGATGGTTGAGTTTGGCACCTCTGCTCTGGTTTCACTTCCTATGCTAATACCATTCACTATTCATCAGAAGTTCTCCAATATTCTTTCTGCTAGCTGATTTCCTACCCATCCTACCCAACTCAAACCATTTCTTCCATGAAGCATTCCTTGATTTTTCCAGTTATTAGCACCTTCTCCCTCCCCTTGCACCTCATGAAGATCTTTAGTGTTTTTTGAAAAACCACACAATATATTATCACAGTAATAACAAGAAGTTTAAAATCTATCCTTCTCCTAGATAAACTGTAAGTTTCATGAAGGCAGGGATCAGATCTGGAAAAGCAATATGCATATAGTAGTCATTTAATATATTTGTGGAGCTTAGTTGAATAAAACTCTAACGACTTAACTGATCAGTCAAACTTTGAGCTACAGTTCATTAAAGCAATTAATTCTCACTGATGTTATATTGAATCTCTGGGAGCTTGAAGTTCATTCAGTGATTGACAGATAAGTCAGTTGGATAGAATGTTCCCAGAGAGGCATGCGAGAGACAGGAGGGGCAGTTGAGAACCCTTGGAGAAGTTCTGGGTCTTTTACCTGTCTTGATGCTAGAGATCGGTGTGGATCCTGGTCTTGGAGTGAGAGAGTTGCAAACACTACTCTGCAAAGCTCTTCCTGTCCTTCAGATACCGTTATCAACCTGTACTTGACCACCACCTCGGTGTCTACTGCCCCTAGATATTAGGAGTTTCGTCATCTAGCTATCTAGGCTTCCCAGGGCCTGGGAGGGATCCGGGAAGTGGGCAGGAGATGAAGAAGAGGGTGGAAAAGGGTGGATATATCTCAACTGTTAAGGCTTAAAATCTACAGAAGAAGAAGCTGAAGATTCCCAACAGTTTACCTACTCTGGTTTAGCCCTGGCCAGGCTGAACC
>NW_025365499.1:0-3885 GCF_016433145.1 Gracilinanus agilis | reverse complement strand
GTATATATATATATATATATTTGGATATTATTTTCATAGAGATAAAAGATAAAACCATGGGAGCTTATGAAATCACAGTGTGAAGAGAGCCTTAGAGTTACATATATACAAAATATGTAAGACATGGATGATGATCCTGCAAAGAAGAGTAAGATAAATGGATCAGAAAGTTAAGAGCCATGATAGAACAATGTCACAAAAACCTAGGAAGAAGATCTTATCCAGAAAGACCAGGAGGGTGGAGTTTAACAGTATCAAAAGATCAAGAAGGATGACTAAAGAAAGGTCATTAGATTTAACAATAAACACATCTTTAGTGATCAGGAGAGAGTAGTTTCATTTCAGGGGTAATAATGGAAGCTAGGATATAAAGTCCTGAGTAGTATGTGGGAGTTTAGAGAGTAGAAACAATGAGGGTATATACTTTTTAAAAAAGGATTTTGCCTATGAAAGGGAAAAGAAATACATACCTATTACATCATTATAGTATAATATGGTCAAGTGAAAAGGTTTTTAAGGATGGGGTTGGATATGGGCAAGTTTATATTTAGGAGAGAAGGAATCAGTGAATAAAGAGATTGAAAACAGGGTGAAAAGGGAAATGATCAAAGGGACAAACTTCCAGAGTAGAGGGAGCCTAGGTAAGACAAGACAATTGATTTGGAGGGGACCTAATCAGTATGGTTGTGTGTCTTTTTCCACCACTGTTCCATAAGATGTGAATAGGAGAAGGAGGAAGGTGATAGGAATAAGTGAGGATTAGGATCTGAAGTGAGCATTATTAGGATTGTTTATGTTGAACTGACTAACTTATGTGGGGATATGAAGATTTTGAAGGAAAGAAAATAAATCCAAAATAGGGGTGATGACTTGGGAAAGAGATACATGGCTTATCAATATAGTATTGATAAGATCAAGGTTTGACTTTGACCACCTTGACTATCCCTGTGAGGCCAAGGTACAGTGAAGGTTTAGATAAGGGTTGAGGGGGCTAATAAAATAAAAAGACAAATTTGAGAGAAAGTTGAGTATTCAAGAGAATAGTTGTTCTTACTTTAGATTCCTAGATTTATGGATTTCAGGAAAATGGAAAGAGCATTAGAAGTCTAATGTTAAGGGCAAGTTAATAATAGAACCTAAGTTGCAAATGATCCAATGGAATGGAAGGGTAGAGTGAAATAGGGACATAAGAGGGATAAGGGAGACACTTAAATATATAGGAGGTAACATAAAAAGAGAATTTTCACCAGGACAGCCTATGGCTCTGAACCACAGAGATTCTGAGTGGAGGAAAAAGCTTTCTGGTTGCTTAGTCCGGTGCCTGGTACATAGTAAGGAATTCATTAAGTCTTTTTGATTGTAGGACAGTAGACTTATGTGCTTCTTAGTAGCAATGGTAGTTGAGTCCTTGGTCTCAACTTAGAATTGAATCATTCGCTGAGTAAGAGGTAGAAGATAGTAAGATAGCTCACTGGATTGAGTCTGACTGTGACAGTTAAGGACTTAGAGATGTCTTTTATATTCATCCTATTGTCAATATGTTTATTTGTGAATGTGTGTACCTTAGATTTATGGGGGAAATTTTCCATTGGTACTTTTCTTGCTAGGTTATTTCATTAAAAGCCTTATGATACCTAATGTGAAAGAAGCAGTTGTGCCCAAGGCATTACATTATGTTTTAAAATAACCCACGTTTTGCTCTGTTCTTAATTCCTTTTCTGCGTGTTTGAGTAGTTTAAAAAAAATATATATATATACTTATATATTTTACCAATTACATGTAATAACAAATTTCCACACAAGTTTTCCTAAGTTATATGATGAAACTTATTTCCCTTCCACCCTTTTCTTCCCCATACTGGTGGTGGTAGACAATTCGATCTGGGTTATACATATATTATCATGCAAAATGCTTCCGTATTGTTCATTTTTGTAAGTAATCTTATAAAATCAAAATCCCAAAACATAACCCAAATAAAAAATGAAAAATCTAATGCTTTCATCTGCATTCTGACTCCAATAGATCTTTCTCTGGAAATGGATAGCATTCTTTGTTGTAAGTCCCTCAGAACTATCCTGGATCATTGTGTTGCTCTTAGTAGCCAAGTCTAATGACATTTGATCATTCCACAATGTTGCTGTTACTGTGTACAATGTTTTCCTGGTTCTGCTTATTTCACTGTGCATCAGTCCATGAAAGTCTTTCCAATTCTTTCTAAAATCATCCTATTCATTATTCCTTATAGCACGATAGTATTTCATTACCATCATATACTACAGTTTGTTCAGCTCTTCCCCTATTAATGGACATCCCTTTACTTTCCAATTCTTTGCCACCACAAAAAGAACAACAATAAATGTTTTTGTACAAGTAGGTCCTTTCCCAATTTTATGATCTTAATTCCTAAATATTCAAGAGAATAGTATTCATTTTAGGTATGTTGCCAAATAGCACATTAAACCAGATTTATTTTATAATAAATAACTGTACCACAATGGGATCAAGAGAATTTATTTTTGGAAGAATAGGATTTATTTTCTATAAAGACAAAATCTTATGTTAACTTAAGAAGCATTCAAGGAACTAAAAAGGAAATTATTTCAAGGGTGAAGACTTTCCTTGATGTGTAAAGAATAAGTCTTTAGATTCTGGAAGAATTTAACATAAGCCCCTTGAAGTCAGAGAATGTCTTGCTTTTGACTTTTTCTCTAGCATCTAGAACAAATAGATGCTTAATAAGTACATTTTGTATCAAATCTGAGTTTGAAATATGAATGGATTATCAAAACATTCCTGCTTCAAGTAGTGATTGAGATTGAGATAGATGATCTTTGAAGTGTCTTCTAATTATGAGATTATCATTTTTAATAAGCATTAAAATAAAGGCAAATGTCTTAGATATTTTTATATGTACTTCCCATAATATTTTTCTCTCTGATATTCCTAAATATATTAATCTCAATTTGCATAATGAAATGATAGTATCATCAAATTGAGAAAAATATCCATATCATAGGAAAAAATAAAAAATAATTTTGGAAAAACAGAATGATGAAAACTAACAGTCTTGTATTTCTTTATTTTTGTCTAGAAACAGTTTTCAGGAAGAAGTTGATCAAGAATGGCTTTAACTGATAAGAGACTTGAAAATTTGCAGATATACAAAGTTCTTCAATGTGTCCGTAACAAAGATAAGAAGCAGATAGAGAAACTGACCAAGTTGGGATACCCTGAACTCATTAATTTCACTGAACCCACAAATGGCCATAGTCCTCTTCATTTGGCCGCTATCTCAAATGATGATGAAATGGTTAGCTTTCTCCTTGACATGGGAGCTCATCCTGATGTGCAAGACCGAATGGGCTGTACTCCAACTATGCGAGCCGCAGAACTGGGCCATGACATAACTATGGACAAATTAGCCAAAGCACAAGCAGACATGACCATAGTTGATAATGAAGGAAAAGGTAAAAATCTCACCATATATCAAATACAGTGTATTTACAGCTAGATCCCAAAAGGTGAAAGTATTAGTTTCTCATTTTATTAGTTGTGCCCTTGATTTTAAATAAAAGGCATCACTAAGCAATTTACCAAAGCTTTTCCAATGACCAAGTTCTTACTATAATTTAATTCAGCTATTTTGTGTTGAACTTTACCTTTTTATTGTTTTCTTAGGATCAAAATAAAACAGCATTAGAAAAATTAGCATTCATTAATTGATTTTAAATGTAGGAAATTACCAGTATTTCATGGGATATTCTCCCATATTCGTAATGACAAACATCTTACTTATTCTCCTTTTCCTTCCTTCCTTCCTTTCCTCCTTCTTTCTTTCTTTCTCTTTCTTTCTTTCTTTCTTTCTTTCTTTCTTTCTTTCTTTC
>NW_025365498.1:0-4308 GCF_016433145.1 Gracilinanus agilis | reverse complement strand
ATCCAGTTTTATTTGTTTGGAAAGTGTTTTGTAGTTGTTTTCATATAATTGCTGTGTTTGTTTTGGTAGGTATATTCCTAGGTATTTTATATTGTCTAGGGTGATTTTGAATGGTGTTTCTCTTTCTACTTCTTGCTGCTCTAGTGTGTTGGAAATGTATAGAAATGCTGATGATTTATGTGCATTTATTTTGTATCCTGCAACTTTGCTAAAGTTGTTGATTATTTCTACAAGCTTCTTAGTTGATTCTCTGGGATTTTTTAAGTATTGGGGTTCATTTTTGATACTGGACATTTGGTTTTCTTTTTTTAAAAAATTATGTTAGCTGATTATTATGTTCCCCCCCACCAAAAACAAGCCTCAGCTCTTAGTTTTATTAACTTTTTTCCATTTTATTAATCTCTTCTTTGATTTTTAGGATCTCAATTTTGTTGTTTAATTAGAATTTTTAAATTTATTAGTTTTCTGGGGTTTTTAATTATATGTTCAGTTCATTGATTTGCTTTTTTAGTAAAAGTATTTAAGTTTCCCCACAAATTTTGATAATTTGTTTCATTATCTTTAATGAAATTATTTCTATGATTTGTGCTTTAATTCACTCATTCTTTAGGATTAAGTTATATTTAGTCTCTATTAATATGAAAAATGATAAAGGCTGCTATAATAACAAATATTAGTAATTTAATTAAAGCCATGCTGATAGATAATTAGACCACGCGCTTGTAAGCATTCAAAACTGCCGCTCCCATTTGTCTCCCATCTCTACCTGAGTCTGCTGGCCAAGAGAGAGCACACCCCCTAACCCAGGAGATTAAAACTCTTCTCTGCGTCGACGTAGGCCTCCCCACGCCTAAAGAACCAGAACCGGAAACCCGTTGGACCACGGGAAATGTAGTTTGATACATTTCCCAAATTTCACTTTTACAATTCCCCGTGAGGTCTGGCAAAATAAAAAGTTAGTCCTTTTTTCTTCGCTGGACCTGTAAAAATAGACAACTTCTAAAATTTTCAGGAATTTGGGGATAAAAGAAATAGATGAACAAATGGTTAAAATTAGCCGCATTGACAAAAACCAATTTGGGGGCAGTCCCCTATTGGTATAACAGTGTACAATTAACACAATATATACAATTCAATTTCAACTCCCCATAGTTCAATCAACTGCACCCCAAAGTTCAAAATTTGGTCTTCATGGTACAGTGAAGGCTTTTCAGACATCTTCATAGTGTCTTCACCAAACAAGTTCGTCGTCTGGATTCTGGGGAGATGGTAGATCCTTATCCTGAAATTATTCTCAAAAGAATTTTAACTTTACATTATAGATTACAAAACATACATTTTCTTCTAAAATTTATACAATTCCCCGTGAAATTACTCCTAAAAGAGTTAAATATACATATATTTTTACATTATCGAATTTTAAAAAACTTAACAGATATCCCCGTGAGGTAAATCTTAAACACACCTTTTTTTCTAAAAAAGAGTACCTCAGGTCAGCTAAGGATGAGTGGCTGAGTCCTGGGGGTTATATGAAATCAACTGGCAAAATACAAGAATAAAATTCAAGAAAAAAAAAGAAGAAAAAATTAACTTGTGAATGAAATGTAAAATGTGCAAAAAATCTGGGGAAAATAAACTTAGACCTTTCAATGAAGGCCTAATTAAAGTGAATTCAGCAGTGTGCAATTACCCATTCAGGGCCAGGACTTAAGGAAAATGTCTCTCTCTGATCTGACTTATCATCAGCTTTTTTAGGGAACTGAGCCAAATAAATAACCAATCTTAGGTGCTTTCTAGGAATCTAAGTCGAGGGGACCCACGTCCTCTAAAGTTTTTAGAAAAGACTGGGACTCCAGGACTCAAACCCCAATTTCCAAGCCCTAAAGTATTGGCATAGAACTGCTGCAATCCAAGCAGATTTTAGTCAGTCAGGTCTCTGACCATGTGCTTTCTTTAGCACTATTAATGGCTTTCATATTCCCTTCTGGAATCAGAGAGGCATTTAAATCACAGTCCTATAGGCTCAGGTATTTGCTGTAGAATCAGAAAAAGGATAAATAATGATTATATATGTACTTCCAGTACAAGATGAGAAAAAGGAAAATCAATTGCTCATTAGAAAAATGTTTTAAAAATCAAAAATATATATATAGCTTAGAACTAGAAGGGTTATGTTACCCAAAAATGAGATTTTCATTTTGTGAGTGAAAGTGGGTTTTACAAAATAGCAGATTCACAATGCACATTCAGGTAGAGTACCATTATTTCCAATAGCACATTTTAAAACAATGATGTTTAAAATTATATACTTGTTACAACTTTTAATCTTGGCTAAGAGTTTCTCAACAAACCCTGTTATTGCTTCCATAGCAAAATGTGATATTAAAAAAAAAACCAAAACCTTCTGGTATAATCATCCTCAGATAAGAATATACAGGAGCTCCTAGACTCTCTGTATTTAAAAAAATCCTGGGTAGGAATGTGTCTACCCATTCCAGGCAATAATGCCTCTTATAATAAAATATATAAAAGCTTTATCCTTTAAGACAACAATTCTTAAGGATTTAAAGTAAAAGTTAAAAAGATCTCTTGTAAAATTACAAGGTAATATTCAAAGCATGGAACTTTCAAGGTTCTTTGCAATTACCAAGACAGAATAAATTTTTAAAGACATGTGCTCTATAAGATGTTCATAGATGGTACATATAACCGCATTGCTTCTGATACAGTAAGCTTTAAGTAAATTAGGAAATACAATAACATCATAAGCAGAAACTTCATTAGCGTAAAATGATTCAGTGCAACAGGAAAATCAACGAAATAAGCAAGATTAATTTACAAAACTAATTAGCAAAATACAGTAAGATACAGTCTCTTTAAAAGTCATTCAGTTCTGAAAGTTTTTTTTTTTTTTTATAATCAGTCTTTGCTCAAAGTTCTGAGCAGGTATGGGGTGAAATTTCTTCCCCTAAGTTCAGTTTTTAATCACAAGCAAGTCTGAATAGGCCATTTGGCCCCATTAAAGGTAAACGCTAGGTCCATGTGGGGTCAGGTCGTTGGGCTCCGGGCTAGAGAAAAAGTTTTGTAGAAAATCCCACGTGTAGAGCTTGTGTGGGTGGCTAAATTAGGTCTTTAGAGAAACACGTGGAAGACTAGAAATAGTGAGAAAGGGGAATACTACCCAAATTGTTAGCGGCAGAGCTGAAGCAGTCTCTGGAGGTCGAGATCTCGGCAAAGGCAGCAGCCGGGGGTCATCCATGTTGGAGCTCGGGGTTCTGGAATGGAACTAGCAGGATTAGCAGTCAGGATCGGAGATCACAGGGACTGGAACGCTGGCAGGCTTGTAGTCAGGAGATCAGCGGCAGGAATGGAGATCAAGTCAGGAGTCAGGAGATCGGCTGCGAGACGAAACTGGCTGGGCACCGGCAGTCCATCAGTGCCAGCAAGGGCCACCAGGCCTGGGGCATTGAGCAAAACAATTCGCAGCCCAGCGGCAATTAAAACCATTGTCTCTCTTCCCCGTAAAACAGCCTCTAGGCTGGGGAAAACTGGGAGAGGACTAGGCAAGGAAAAAGATTGTTTCTGAGACTCTGGGTCCCAGAGCCGCATGGCTTCTTCTTAGGCTATCTAGAAAATTGAGAGTTCGAATTACTCCCGTGTGGTTTGCCAAATTATTAATATGAAAAATAATAAAGGCTGCTATAATAATAAATATTAGTAATTTAATTAAAGCCATGCTGATAGATAATTCATCTCCAATTAATTTTTAATCATTTCATCAGGGATATTTTATTGAATATATTGCATTGTGGTCCATAAAAAGATGTATTTGCTATTTCTACTTTCCTGTATTTGTGAAGGTCAGTTTTTGTGAAGATGTTACACACAGCTGAGAAATATAAATATATGTTTTTACATACACACATATCTAATGTTTCTAAAATTCCATTTAGGTTCTTCGCTTCTTTTTTCTTCATTTTGGAGTTAGATTTGCTTAGAAGAGCTAAATTGAACTCCCTCATCATTATAGTTTTATTGTCTGTCTCTCTCTATAACTCATTTAATTTTTCCTGTAAGTATTTGGTTGCCATGCCATTTGGTGAATATATGTTTGGTATTGATATGTTATTGCCTATTGTACCCTTCAGCACAATGTAGTTTCCCTGTTTTTCTCTTTTAATTTAGTCATTTTTGCTGTTGTGTTTTTCTGAGATCATGTTTTTAACCCCTACCTTTTTTTACTTCATTGAAAGCATAATAGATTTTGCTTCAGCCCCTTATTTTAACTCCATAGGCATCTTCCTTTCT
>NW_025365497.1:0-4951 GCF_016433145.1 Gracilinanus agilis | reverse complement strand
ATATAATATAATTAAATATATTTATATTTTAATGAGTCAACCATTGATATATGTGGTTAATTTATAAGTAAAAGATAAAAGAAAATTTTTTTAATGTTATATATTTTTAAAAATTTTTATTTTGAATATTTTCCCATAGTTACATAATTCATGTTTTTTCCCTCTCCCCAAGACACCCTTAACTCCCCTTAGCGGACGCACAATTCCACTGGGTTTTACATGTAAAGATAAATGAAATTTAACAGTTAGGAAATTTGAGAAAGTTAACAGCATTCTTTACCTTATGGTTAGTGAAATTTTGCTATTTCAGATAAAAAATCCTGGCACTGTACTTTATTATTGTTTTGTTTTGATTACAAGGATGTATGAATTTTCACAAAACCAGTAGTAGAAAATGATATGTTTTGGAATCTGACAAATGCTACTCCTGGATGGCTGTGCCTGGGAAGTTGGGAGAGTGATCTTGGCTTGGCCTAAGGAAGGACCCTCTTGACTCAGTTTCCCCATTGAATTATTTCTTTTCTAAACAGGAAATGTTCCCATCTGGTTGATCCTGAGCCTTGCTTTTGATACCTTGTGCCTACATGATTAAGAGTCAGATATGATTCATGCTTGGAATCACACAGATAAGGGAGTTTTCATTTCCTCTGTTAAGACATGGTTATAATTCTGTCCCTTCTTTTCCTTTCATAGAAAATTCCTATAATCCCATTAGGTGTGAAGTAGAAGCTTTCTAAGTACAATATTAAATCTATTAATGGTTGATAGTAGAACATCTCTGAGTTACTATAATAGGATGGTAGTATGAAAAAACATACAGTTTTAATCTACATGTGTGGTCAAATCAATGGAGGGATGATATCTTCCTAAAAGGAAATAAGACAAGGATGTGCAACTTTTCAAATTAAATGCAATACTAGATTTTGAGAAAGCAACAAGATTAGAGAATTCAAAGAATTATACATATGTATATTATTGGCTTCCGAATGTATCTAACAAGGAAATTTAGACTCTGATTACATTTTGATAATAGTTTTTCAAAACTGGATTAAGGATTTTACATATATAATAACTGTAAAGAAAGTGAAATTATTGTATTAAGTTTTGTTCCTGGCAGATTCGAATCTAAGAACCTCTACAATTGATTTGGAATCAGGAAAACAGAACCTTCTGAGCTGTTCCTGAAAGTGAATCCCGCTCAAGAATGTCCAAGAGAAGGGATCAGACAACTTCCTGGGACATCTGGGACACAAAACATGGTGACTAAATGGACACTGGATTATTAGGATATAAGGACACTTGATGACCTCTGACAAAAGTCATAATTACTCAAATTTATAAAGAACTAAATCAGTTGTACAAAAAAAGATCAAGCCTTTCCCCTATTGATAAATGGTCAAGGGACATGAATAGGCAATTTTCAGATAAAGAAATCAAAATTATCAATAAACATATGAAAAATGCTCTACATATCTCAGAATTAGAGAAATGCAAATCAAAACAACGCTGAGGTACCATCTCACACCTAGCAGGTTGGCTAATATGACAGCAAAGGAAAGTAATAAATGTTGGAGGGGATGTGGCAAAATTGGGACACTAATGCATTACTGGTGGAGTTGTGATTTGATCCAACCCTTCTGGATAGAAATAGGAAATTAGGCCCAAAGGGCTTTAAAAGACCGCCTTCCCTTTGATCCAGCCATACCACTGCTGGATTTGTACCCCCAAAGAGATAATAAGGAGAAAGACTTATACAAAAATATTTATAGCCACCCTCTTTGTGATGGCAAAAAATTGGAAAAATGAGGGGATTCCCTTCAATTGGGGAATGTCTGAACAAATTGTGCTATCTGTTGGTGATGGAATACTATTGTCCTCAAAGGAATAATGAACTGGAGGAATTCTATGTGAACTGAAAAGACCTCCTGGAATTGATGCAGAGTGAAAGGGGCATATCCAGGAGAATATTGTACTCAGAGACTGATACACTGTGGTACAATCGAACGTAATAGACTTCTCTACTAGCAGCAATGCAATGATCCAGTACAATTCTGTGGGACTTATGAGAAAGAACACTATCCATATCCAGAGAAAGAACAGTGGTTGTAGAAACACAGAAGAAAACCATTTCCTTGATTACATGGTTTGATGGAAATATGATTGGGGATGTATACTCTAAACAATCACTCAATTACAAACATTAATAATATGGAAATAGGTCTTGATCAATGCATATACATGTAAAACACAGTGGAATTGCTCATTGGCTACAGGAGGAGGGAGGGAGGAGGGGAGGGAAGGAACATGAATCATGTAACCATGGTAAGATATTCTAAATTAACTTAATAAAAAAACGACACCTGATGTTAGCCAATATTGATGATCATTATTCTAGTGTTACCTTGGTGTCACCCTTCTCAGAATTAGTCCTTTGTAAGCCCTCTAAGTAGTTTGATCTGTCACCTAACTCTTATGTAACTGATTAAGAATGTATGGAAGAGGGTTCTGGGTTAAGATGGTGGCAGAGTAAAAAGCAGCTGCTTAACCTCTCCTAACTGAAACATATAGGACTCCTCAAGACGACATAAAAACAAATCCAGAGGAACGAAGGGACCCCACAACAGGGCACTGCATTGGAGGTATGTGGAATTGGGGCATTTCCATGCTATAAAGGGGTAAAACAACTCTCACTAAAACTCAAGGAGAGCAACCCCCTACCCCACCTCACCCCACCTACAGTGCCAAAGCCAGTGCACAAGAGTTAGAGCAACTTTGGGGCATGCATTAAGTCCTTGGCAGCTACCTGGGGCCACCAGGGCCTGCCCCTGAGAGCAGCAAGACATAAGACCCCAAGAGGCTAAAGAACACGTGTGGACTTTGAACACAGACCCTGAGCCCAGGCAGGAGTGAGGTTGAGGACGCAAGCAGAGACATGGATCCTGAGTGCAGGCACACACCTTGAGTGGGGACCCAGTGCACAAGGGGTTCACAACTGTGGAAGCAGAACCCTGAGACTGTTAAAGGAGCCTCTGGCAGAGGAACAAGCAAGGGGACCACCAGGAGGCTTGACCCTGAGAACAACTAGACCTGAGACCTCTGGAGCCTAAAGAGTACAGACAGACCCTGAGTGTGAGGATAAACCTGAGAGGGCACAGGGCTAACAATGGCAAGCCAGAGACCAGAACCCCCAAAGAAAAAGATCATCAAGAAGAAATCTGTAAAGCTCAACAACTTTTACACAGATAAAATGCAGACAAAAGAGCAAACAGCAGAGGAGAACAAAGAAGTAATCATATCCAAACCTTCCCAAAATAATGAAAACTGGCCATAAGCTCTTGAAGAGTTGAAATCTGAGATGACGAGAAAGATGGAAAAGATTTGGCTAGAGAAGTGGGAAATAGCTCAAAAGGAAATCAGGCAAGAAAATAAGAGTTTAAAAGGCAGAATTTCACAATTGTAAAGTGAGGCAAGTCAACTGAAGATGAGAAATGACCAGATTGAAAAGAAAAACCAAAAGATTATAGCCGAAAATCAGTCCCTAAAGGCTAGAATTGAGCAATTAGAAACTAATGATCTCTCAAGGCAGCAAGAACAAATAAAACAAAGTCAAAAGACTGATAAAATAGAAGGAAACATGAAATATCTCAATGAGAAATTGACAGATCAAGAAAACAGGGCTAGAAGAGACACTTTGAGAATCATTGGTGTTCCTGAAAAACCAGAAATTAATAGAAATTTGGACTCCATAGTAAAAGAAATTATTCAGCAAAATTTCCCTGAAGTTCTACAATAAGAGGGCAAAATAGACATTGAAAGGATCCATAGATCAGCATCTACTCTAGACCCAGAAAAGACAACCCCCAGGAATATCATAGCCAAATTCAAGAGCTTCCAAGTAAAAGAAAAAATTTTACAAGAAGCCAGAAAGAGACAATTCAGAAATCAAGGAGCACCAATCACGATCACAAAGTATCTGGCAGCCTCCATGCTAAAAGACCACAAGGCTTGGAATATGATATTCAGGAAGCCAAGAGAACTGGGTCTACAACCAAGGATAACCTACCCATCAAAACTGACTATATACTTCCAGGGGAAAGTATGGGCATTCAACAAGATAGAAGATTTCCAAGTATTTGCACAGAAAAGACCAGGGCTAAATGGAAAGTTTGATATCCAACCACAAAAATCAGGAGAAACATGAAAAGGTAAATAAGAAATCTCTTATTTTTAAAATTTTCCTCTTTAAGGGCTTCAATAAGATCTAATTATTTGTATTCATATGTGGATAAATGTTACGTGTAATTCTCTGTAGTGAACTCTAATCACTATTATAGTTTTCACTATTATAGTAATTAGAATTATTCATAGGGAGAGGTTTGAGTACTATATGGTATAAGATGATATGGGGCATGGGAAAGAAGGGGGTGAATAGTAGAGGACGCCAGGACAAAGTTGAATGAAAAAGAAAAATAGGATATTCTATTACATACGAAGAGGGCATGGGAAGGGGAGCGGAGGGGATGAATACTGTTATAAGAAGGAGAGGAAGAGAGCATTACAAGGTAATATTTAAACCTCAATCTCAGTGGAATTAACCCTGAGAGGGAAGAGTAGCTCTATTCATTGGGATATAGAACTCTATCTAACCCTATTGAGAAATCAGAAGGGATAAACCAAGGGGATCAGGGTAGTGGGGAAGACAAAAAAGGGAGGAGAGAAGAAGGGGGAGGGAATTCATTAGGACTTAAAAATAGAAAAGAGGTGAATAAGAAGGGAGGGGGTAGAAAGGGAAGTAAATCAAGGGAGGGGACAAGGGTTACTGGCTTAAAGCAAAACACTGGTTTAAAAGGAAATAGTGTAAGAAGAAGGGGTAGAACTAGGAGAGGATACCAAAATGTTGGGGGAATACACAACTGATAATTATAACTCTGAATGTGAATGGGATGAACTC
>NW_025365496.1:0-1013 GCF_016433145.1 Gracilinanus agilis | reverse complement strand
TGAGGGGATGCCCTTCGATCAGGGAATGGCTGAACAAATTGTGGTATATGCTGGTGATGTAATACTATTGTGCTCAAAGGAATAATAAACTGGAGGAATTCCATGTGAACTGGAATGACCTCCAGGAATTGATGCAGAGTGAAAGGAGTAGATCGAGGAGAACATTGTACACAGACACAGATACACTGTGACACAATCCAATGTAATGGACTTCTCTACCAGCAGCAATGCAATGACTCAGGACAGTTCTGAGGGGCTTAGGGGAAAGAACACTATCTACATGCAGAGAAATAACTGTGGGAGTTGAAACACAGATGAAAAACAACAGTTTGATCACTTGTATTGATGGGGATATGACTGGAGATGTAGACTCTAAGTGATCACCCTAGTGAAAATATCAATAATATGGAAATAGGTCTGGACCAATGACACATGTAAAACCCAGTGGAATTGCTTGTTGGCTACAGGGAGAGGTGTGGACAAAGGGAAGGGAAAGAACATGAATCTTGTAACCATGGAAAAATATTCTTAATTAATTAATTAATTAATTTTGACCAAAAAAAAAAAAAAGAAAGATGAAATGCCTGAGGAATCAAAGCTCTGCTCTTCTGAGCACATCAATTTATTAAGGCAATGTATGTCAAATGCCTAACCAATAAGGACCAAGCCCTTTCCTGGGCTTACAGCTGCACCTCGAAATCAGTGGGAAAAGAGACTTATCTACTTTAAAAGAGAGGAATTAAATAATACCAATAAATGCAAAGGAAACAATCCAAAGTTGGGTCATCTGCCTTCTAATTGGAGAAAATATTGGGGACTTGCCAAGTTGCGATGGGGAAGAGGGACAGAGGAAGTTCCCTGAAAAGGGGTTCCCCTCCTTCCCAATATCTGTAAACAATCAAAAGAACAAAGAAGTAATAACTGATTGATCAATAGGGACCCAGATTGCAGATAAGACCCTCTGAATGCCTGAAATGTACAATTAGGAGAAAACTCCTTCCATCAGTCTCAGG
>NW_025365495.1:0-6355 GCF_016433145.1 Gracilinanus agilis | reverse complement strand
GGGATTGTTTAAACCTCACCCTCACTCATGGGTCTTTTTTTTTTTTTAATTAAACCCTTAACTTCTGTGTATTGGCTCCTAGGCGGAAGAGTGGTGAGGGTGGGCAATGGGGGGTCAAGTGACTTGCCCAGGGTCACACAGCTGGGAAGTGTCTGAGGCCAGATTTGAACCCAGGACCTCCCATCTCTAGGCCTGACTCTCACTCTCACTCCACTCCCAGCTGCCCCCTGGCCTGTGATATATTGAAACTGTGATAGGAAAAGTCATGATGTGGAAGGGATACCAATATATATGTGTATGAATATATAGATAATATATGTTATGTTATAAATTATAATACATGATGTATTATATAATATACACCATATTACATATAATATATGTTCTAGACTACACATTATATTACAAATTATTATAGATTATTATATAGCACACACTAAATATTATATATATACATGTATCTCTATAAATATATACACAGAAACATATATACATTAGATATGTAATATCTACAAACTCAAATGTATGTATATATATTATACATATGCCATGAATATTTAGAATTCAGCACTAAACTTTTTTTTTTTTAAACCCTCACCTTCTGTCTTGGAGTCAAAACTGTCTATTGGTTCTGAGGCAGAAGAGTGTAAGGGTGGGCAATGGGGGTCAAGTGACTTGCCCAGGGTCACACAGCTGGGAAGTGTCTGAGGCCGGATTTGAACCCAGGACCCCCTGTCTCTAGGCCTGGCTCTCAATCCACTGAGCTACCCAGCTGTCCCCACTAAACTTTTTTAAAGAAAGGGTACAGTTCTCCCTTGCAGTTGTATCTTTTCAATGAAAAGCATGACTACATTGCATTTTCTTATTATTGGAAGTAATCCCGAGATGGCACGTCTATTACCTCACGCTTATATTCTTTCTATTGTTGCCTAATGACACGAGCCCTCGTGATACTTTTGGTTCTATTTTGACACAATTTCTTCTCACGTCCATTTGAAGCATGAAGTGATTATTATATGGTGATGAGATCGTGATTTAATAGCTGGGAAAGCAGAGAGGCAGAAATGCTGCCCCCCTTTCTGGGGCCATAGCAAAAGACAATCATGCAGCTGACCCACCCAGAGGAGAGACAGCAAGTTTTTTTTTCTCTTTCCTGAATTGTCCAGTCAAATTGCCCACGTCTCTTTTTTGGTGAAGGGATGCTCTAGCCTTCTTTTAGCATTGAGTGTTCTTCTGTGCTTTCCAGAAGGCTGAGGCAGGGAGCAAGGAGCCTGGAGCCATTATAAAAGCATCAATTGGAAAGGTAAAAACCAGTGGAAAGTTACTGAAAACTCCTTGACTCCCTTCCAGGAACCTCTGTGGGGGACAAAGACTGGTCAAGGAAGAGATGAAGAGATGTGTGTACTTTGTAGTTCAAAAGAAAACCACACTCCCCCTTTTCCCTGAATCTTTCCCATGATCCACTGTTCAGTTTGCTTCAAATCAGTATATTCCGATTAAACACCTACTATGTATGCACAAGCACATTCTTTGGAGAGCTGGGCAGGGGGCTAATATCGTGAAAATTATGCCTCATTTTTTAAAGTTATGAGATGATTGTACAAGTTCTAGCAGGCCCGACAAGCTGCAAAGCCTTCAAGGATGAGCCTGGTGGTAGGTAATTTTTATGTTATATAATCAAAATCGAATAAATATGATATAATCACAGCTTTCTTCCTGGGCGAGGACCAGGCTGGTGCAAGTGGAAAGGCTCAGCTGAGGCATTTTAGCAGGGAGGTTGCTGTCTAGTCTCACAGCTGGGCAAGGAGGGAGAGGCCTCATCTCTACCACCATAAAAGGGCAAACTTGGGCTTTTTCATCAGGCATCATCTATGGACACTTTGCGCCTTTATCTCTAGTGGAGTTCTTTGATTTCATTCCATGCAGACACCAGGCTCCTTGCCCTCAGCCCTCCTAAGAGGGCTCCGTTTTCTGGCTTTCCATTGGCTTTTGGCTACCTCAGTGAATTCCTTTCGTTTCTTTTTTAACCCTTACTTTCTGTCTTAGTAACAATTCTCAGGCAAATGAGGTTAAATGACTCGCCCAGGCTCACAAGTGTCTGAGGCCAGGTCCTTCAGCTTCCAGGTCTGGCTTTCTATCTATTGAGCCACCAAGCTATTCTGAATCCCTTTAGTTTTGACCTTGGCAGTGCTTGTGCCGTCTCCTCCCCAGCATGTACCCCTTATCGTTAATTAATTAATTATTAATGGCCTTACTTATTAATTCCTAGTCATTTCCCTCACGTATCAGCCCTGACTCCCTGCTCCCTTCTCACCAGAGAGAACAGGAAAATGACGGGAAATAGCGTGGAATCAATGTTTCGGGAAGATGTTCCATAGACCCAGGACTTGGCGCCAGAATCCCCTCTACCTGGGCTCAGACAAAAGAGCTTTTGGTCCTTGAGCAGCACAGCCAGAACCCCACCGAAAGTCCTGCAGGGATGGAACACCTAACCACAAGCAGGAAAGAGATGCCCAGTGGTCCTGCCCGCAGAGTACGTGCCCGCCAGAGGTGCCCACACGCCCTTGCAGGGCCACTGCTGCTAGTTACCTCCTAAAACAACACTCTCGACCCCTTAGCTGAGTCTGTCTTCAGGAAAGGGTAGAAATCCTAAAGCAAATTGCTGGTTTGCACTGGGGGCTCCTGGGGGCTCCTTCTATTGGCTCATCTGTGACCTCCTTCATTTCTTTGTCCCCATACTTCCTCCTTGCTTCTCAAGGTACTTTACTATACCTCCTCCTCCCCATTATATTGGCACTGTGGGTTGAAGGCTCCTCGGCCTCTTTTTTTATTTTTATTTTTTTTTAACCCTTAACTTCTGTGTATTGGCTCCTTGGTGAAAGAGTGGTAAGGGCTAGGCAATGGGGGTCAAGTGACTTGCCCAGGGTCACACAGCTGGGAAGTGTCTGAGACTGCTGCCCCTTGGCCTCTTTTAAAATGCATCCACCTCAGGGAAAGGTATCTCCCTCTTGCTTTGTCAGTTATTTACACTTTCTCTTAGAAAACTTGATAAACTCCTTTCCTAGAGAGTGAAATCTAGTGCCTGGGGCAGAAATGAGAAAGGGACCAAGATAAGGAGAGTGGAGAGGGCTGGGGAAGGGCAGCCTGGGGACTAGGAAGCCAAGTCTGGCTCCTCGATTTTGCTTTGGGTTACTCAGTTCTGGGTGGAGGAGATACCAAGACAGAGCCCGTGGAGAGAAATAATTCCGCTTCTGAAAGTGTATCATAGGCAAGATAGGAAATTTGTAAGATTATTTGTAAACAAGAGAAGAAAGAAGAAAGGAGGTCATTCTACCTACCCACTTTCAAGTGTCTTGAAATCCAATTTGAATACATAAGAGTGTAGGTTTGCCAGAGCGTCTGCTGGTGTTTCTTTCTTTAGCACCCAATATCAGGGAGTCTAGAGGCTCCAATTCAAAGTGCAATTTAAAAATAATTTATTAAAAATATTTTTGATTGGGCAGTTGGGTAGCTCAGTGGATTGAGTGTCAGGCCTAGAGACGGGAGGTCCTAGGTTCAAATTCGACCTCAGACACTTCCCAGCTGTGTGACCTTGGGCAAGTCACTTGACCCCCATTGCCCACCCTTACCACTCTTCCACCTAGGAGCCAATACACAGAAGTTAAGGGCTTAACAAGTATATATTTTTCATTAATAAATATGACATTTATTAAAAATAAATGATTCAACTTTCTGGCATAGTATATATCAATAATTATTATTAGAGGGCAGCTGGGTAGCTCAATGGATTGAGAGCCAGGCCTAGAGACAGGAGGTCCTGGGTTCAAATCTGACCTCAGACACTTCCCAGCTGTGTGACCCTGGGCAAGTCACTTGACCCCCATTGTCTACCCTTACCACTCTTCTGACAGTATTGACTCCAAGACGGAAGGTGAGGGCTTAAAAAAAATAACATTATTGGCACAAGAAAGTGACCTGAAACCTTCAATTCTTCAATTTCAATATACCTGTACCCAGTGGTAACACAATTATTTATTTTAATAAATTATTTTATTAAATTAATATATAATATATTATTATATAAAATAATAAATTAATAATCTCATTTTAATAAGAGAGAAGACATTGTGAAAATAAGAGAGTATTTTAAAAGAAAGATGAGGGTGTGGCTAGGGGGCTCAGCGGATTAAGATTAAAGATAAAGGTTTTTAATTTTAATTCATTTATTTTTTTTAAACTCACCTTTTGTCTTAGACTCAATATCGTGTATTGGTTCCAAAGGATAGACAATGGGGTCACAAAGTGATTTGCCCAGGGTCACACAGCTAGGAAGTATCTGAGGCCAGATTTGAACCCAGGTCCTCCTGACTTCCAGGACTGGCGCTCTATCCACTGAGCTACCTAATTGCCTGGGTTGTATTCATTATTAAACAGGATCTATTCTAGTAAAACGAAGCTGGTCTCAATATTCACACTTAAAAACTGAGCAGATGCAAAAAGCTATGGGCCAGACTATGACGCGCACCTAGATAGGTAGTCCACCGAGTTCATTTGTATCTGTAGTTCTTTATCCATCTCTGTTCTTGGATAGATATTGCAGATGGACAGTAAAATAGGCTAAGAACTGAAAACGGAGGAGTCAGCTGGATAACGTGTAGGAAGTGGTAAAGGTCTGTCAGTGGGCTGCCGTCCATCTCTTTAACACCCATATTTTTCTAGTGATGCATCCCATAATGCCATTAAAAGATTTTCCTAAAGAATAAAGAAAAGGGGGCAGCTGGGTAGCTCAGTGAATTGAGAGTCAGGCCCAGAGATGGGAGGTCCTAGGTTCAAATCCGACCTCAGACACTTCTCAGCTGTGTGCCCCTGGGCAAGTCACTTAACTCCCACTACCTAGCCCTTACCGCTCTTCTGCCTTGGAGCCAATACCCAGTATTGATTTTAAGACGGAAGGTAAAGGTTAAAAAAAAAAAAAAAGAATAAAGAGAAAACTAAGCATCCTATTTACTTCCTCTGAAATGGGCTGGTAATAAACTAGAATAATAAAAACACTTTTGTAATTAAAGGGATACGTGTTAATTAGCTAGAAGGGCCTGAAAAGTGGACCCTTCCAGCCTTCCTTTCTCCTACAGATACTTCTAGAAGGCGAGCTGACTTTCTGCAAACCGGAAGTGCACCGGGGAAGGATGCTCTTTAAAGGCCTCCCATCCTGAAGATTTTCCTAAAGCGATTCATCTATCCCCCGCTTAGATTTTACGTAAAATCATGTTTTCCCTCCCTACACTTTGGCATCTATCCTTATCGATTGCTTCCACACTCGGCAAAGCCACTTGTAAGGCCGGTGTGGCAATCTGTGTCTCAGGCAATTAGTATCGCCACGTAACAGGTTCTTGTTTTGTTTAGTTTTACAATAGTCGGGCTTGTTGACAATATATTCACAGCATTGTTGCAAAACAACGCCGAATTAGGGTAATATTATGCAGGGCACGCCGGGAGCCCGATTGGGGGAGGGGGGCCCACCTGTAACCATCTCAAGCTATTTTTCTAGATTTGCGGTTCTCTGTTTTCCTTCTTTGTATCTCTGCCCTCTTAAACAGTATCATTTCATTAGCGGCGCTTCCTTCGGCTACGGGACAAGCTCGGCTTCTCTAGTCCATCAACAGCCGCCTCAAAGCCATCCAAAGATCACGGAAACGATCCCTCCACAAACCACGTCAGCCAAAAGAGCGAGAGATGAACTCTAATTCCATCCAGGAAGCCCATTTTCATTTCTTGACATTTAAAAATTTTACCTGCGAGGTATTCTATGACGGCTGCCATGTAGACGGGAGCGCCGACGCTTATCCGGTATTTGAAGGTTCCTTTCTTCAGGTACCTCATCATTCTCCCCACTGGGAAAATGACGCCCGCCCTGGCTGAGCGGGACAGTTTGGACATTTTCTTCTTCCCGCTTCTGCCCGACATCTTGATGCCGTTTTCCTCTCAGTTTGCTGCCACGAGAGTCCTCTGTCGTGCTGACCACGATGCTGTGGAAGCAAAGAAAAGTGGGATTGAGGGCACAAAGAGCCTAGATCTAGCAGCATCACGGACCCTTCTGGCAGTCCCGTGAAGCCTGCGGACCGCGTCTCAGAAGCGTGGTTTTAAATGCGTCAAATAAAATACAGCGAATGACAAAGGGAGCCAAAGCCGTGAAAAGAGTTACCCAAACCCAGGCTTCCCAGCCCACAAGTTCAGGGGCTCCAGCTTTAAGAATCCTCCTCGTCTGAAACACTTGGCTCTTTCTCTCTCTCTCTCTCTCTCTCTCTCTCTCTCTCTCTCTCTCTCTCTCTCTCTCTCTCTCTCTCTCTCTCTCCAT
>NW_025365494.1:0-3262 GCF_016433145.1 Gracilinanus agilis | reverse complement strand
ATATATATCTGCCGCATTTTGTTTTCTGAATGGTTTTCTTTTCTTTTTCACCATGTTATTAGATTAAGTATCTTAAAATGAGTTGTATTGGAATTTATTCAATATTTTATCTGTGACTATTAAAGGGAGATGGATTCTTCTCTAATGAGGTTTTCTCTAAAAATTAGGAAGCTTCACTAGAAACACTAGCAGTAGCAATTAGAGAAGAAAAAGAAATTGAAGGTATCAAAATAGGCAATCAGGAGACTAAGCTATCACTCTTTGCAGATGGTATGATGGTCTACTTAAAAAAATCCTAGAGAATCAACTAAGAAGCTTGTAGAAATAATCAACAACTTTAGCAAAGTTGCAGGATACAAAATAAATGCACATAAATCATCAGCAGCATTTCTATATATTTCCAACATATCACAGCAGCAAGAGTAGAAAGAGAAACACCATTTAAAATAACCCTAGACAATATAAAATACTTAGGAATCTATCTACCAAAACAAATACAGCAATTATACAAAAACAACTACAAAACACTTTCCAAACACTTAAAACTAGATCTAAACAATTGGAAAACCATTGATTGCTCATGGTTAGGATGAGCTAACATCATAAAAATGACCATTCTACCCAAATGAATTTACCTATTTAGTGCCATACTTATCAAACTACCAAAAACTTCTTTACTGAATTAGGAAAAACTATAACAAATTTCATTTGGAATAACAAAAGATCAAGAATATCAAGGGAAATAATGAAAAAAATGTGAACGAAGGGGGCCTAGCAGTACTAGATATTAAACTATACTATAAAGCAGCAGTCATCAAAAAAATATGGTACTGGCTAAGAGACAGAAGGGAGGATCAGTGGAATAGACTTGGGGTAAAAGACATCAGCAAGACAGTGTATGATAAACCCAAAGAGCCCAACTTTTGGGACATGCATCCACTATTTGATAAAAACTGCTGGGAAATCTGGAAAGCAATATGATTAGGTCTAGATCAACATGTCACACCCTACACCAAGATAAATTCAGAATGGGTGAATGACTTGAATATAGAGAGGGAAACTATAAATAAGTTAAGTGAACACAGAATAGTATACTTGTCAGATCTCTGGGAAAGGAAAGATTTTAAAACCAAGGAAGAGTTAGAAAAAATTAGAAAATGTAAATTAAATGTAAATTCGATTATATTAAGCTAAAAAGCTTTTGTACAAACAAAAACAATGCAGCCAAAATCAGAAGGGAAACAACAAATTGGGAAAAAAAACTTTATAACAAAAAAACTCTGACAGGGGTCTAATTACTCTAATATACAAGGAGTTAAATCAATTGTATAAAAAATCAAGCCATTCCCCAATTGATAAATGGGCAAGAGACATGAATAGACAATTTTCAGGTAAAGAAATCAAAAGTATCAATAAGCACATGAGAAAGTGTTCTAGATCTCTAATAATTAGAGAAATGCAAATCAAAACAACTCTGTGGTATCACCTCACACCTAGCAGATTGGATAAAATGAAAGAAGGGGAGAGTAATGAATGTTGGAGGGGATGTGGCAAAATTGGGACATTAATGCATTGCTGGTGGAGTTGTGAACCGATCCAACCATTCTGGCTGGCAATTTGGAACTATGCCCAAAGGGCTATAAAAGAATGCCTGCCCTTTGATCCTGCCATACCATTATTGGGTTTGTACACCAAAGAGATCATAGATAAACAGACTTGTACAAAAATATTTATAGCTGCGCTTTTTTGTAGTGGCAAAAAACTGGAAAATGAGGGTATGTCCTTCAATTGGGGAATGGCTGAACAAATTGTGGTATATGCTGGTGATGGAATACTATTGTGCTCAAAGGAATAATAAACTGGAGGAATTCTATGTGAACTGGAAAGACCTCCAGGAACTGATGTAGAGCGAAAGGAGCAGAGCCAGAAGAACATTGTACACAGAGACTGATATACTGTGGTAAAATAGAATGTAATGGACTTCTGTATCAGCAGCAATGCAATGACACAGGATAGTTCTGAGGGATTTATAGTAAAGAATGCTACACACATTCAGAGGAAGGACTGCAAGAGAGGAAACATATAAGAAAAACAACTGCTTGAACGCATGGGTTGAGGTGGACATGATTGAGGGTGTGGACTCGAAACTACCACATCAATGCAACTAACAACAATTTGGAAATAGGTCTTGATCAATGACACATGTTAAACCCAGTGGAAATGTGCATCGGCCATGGGTGGGGGGAGTGCGGGAGATGAAGGGGAAAGTAGGAGCATGAATCATGTAACCATGTTAAAAATGAATATTAGTAAATGTTTAAAAAATTAGGAAGCTTCTTTATACCCCTAAGAACTGGAGTTGAATTTGTTGTGTAATAAAAAAATTATAAACTTGAACTTCCTCTGCCAAATATTGTTCCTAACATCACCCCACACCATATTCTCAACCGATGGGAGAAATAATCTGATTGGAAAAGTAACCAAATGAAATGGTCTTGCCCTATAGGAAGATACATTGGTGTTTGGATATATCCCCTTCCCAAATTATTTAATCATTAAAATGATTGAAAAAAATAATATTCTCTATTTTGAAACAATGATTCTGATGGACCTTTTCCTTCATGATCTAGTTCCAAGGACTTGTGATTCTTGTTTTATTCTAAAGATATTACTAACATATAGTTTCCCCTTTGAAGTTCTTAAATAAATAGTTGCCTTATTCTGTCTCAAAGTTGTTGTTTTCTTTTTTTTTAATTTGACATCCTCATAAGAGATAGTCTAATTTGCTTTGGTTTCAATGTCTCAAAATCCTCCCTGAAAATGGCTCCCAAATTCAAAATGAAGTTTCTGTGTCCTATGGTAGTAGCAAAAATGGGTCTCTAATAACCATGTAAATAAAATGATTTTATTACATTTTACTGAGAGCTCAGTTTTGTCAACATTAGGAATACTTTCGACATTTATACTAAAAGACAAAGTGCTACTCAAATACCAAATGAAATAGCACCTTAAGCTTTTATGTTGACATTACACACATTCATACTTAACTCAATATTTCAAGAATCCATGACTTTATTTCAATAGCTACCTTCTACTTTCAGTAGCTTTCAAGCTTTCATTATTTGATCACTTGTCTTCATGAATTTAAAAATCTGGGAAACAAGACATCAACAATTCGTTTAGTTTAATATTTAACTTTCATTTAATAATATAGTTTAGCTAGGTTTGACCCAAGAAAGATATATATATATATATATATATA
>NW_025365493.1:0-1311 GCF_016433145.1 Gracilinanus agilis | reverse complement strand
ATGAAGGGACCCCACAACAGGGTGCTGCATTGAAGGTACATGGAATCAGGGCATTTCCACACTATAAAGGGGTGAAACAGCTCTTACTAAAATGCGAGCGGAGGAAGCCCCTCCCCCACCCCCACACCACCTACAGTGCCAAGGCCAGTGCACAAGAGTTAAAGCAGGTTTGGGGCACCCATTACGTCATTGGCAGCTCCAGGGCCTGTTCCTGAGAGCAGTAAGACTTAGGAGCCCAAGAGGCTAAAGAACTCACAAGGGCATTGAATACAGACCCTGAGTACTGGCACAGGTGAAGGCATTGACTTAGGCATGGACAAGGATCTCGAGCACAGGCTTGGACCTCTAGTGGGAACCCTGTGCAGACAGGAGCAAGGCCTGAGACTGCTGAAGGAGCCTCAGGCAGAGGGGCAGACCAGTGGGACCACCAGGAGGCTTGACACCAAGAACAAGACCTGAGACCGCAGGAGCCTAGAGAGTGCAGACAGACCCTGAGTGTGAGGATAAAGCTGAGAAGGTGCTGGGCTAACAACAAAATTGGGAACCCTAGAAGAGAAAGATCATCAAGAAGAAATCTGTAACACTCGACAACTTTTACACAGAGAAAATCCAGACAACAGAGCAAACAGCAGAGGAGAACAAACAAGTAATCATATCCAAACCTTCCCAAAAAAATGAAAACTTGTCACAAGCTATTGAAGAGTTCAAATCAGAGATGGTAAGAAAGATGGAAGAGATATGGCAAGAAAATAACAGTTTAAAAGGCAGAATTTTGCAATTGGAAAGTGAGGCTCAGAAATCAAATGAACTGATAAGTAAATTGAACACCAGAAATGACCAGATTAAAAAGGAAAACCAAAAGATTATAGCAGAAAACCAGTCCCTAAAGGCTAGAATTGAGCAATTAGAAGCCAATGATCTCTCAAGACAGCAAGAAAAAATAAAACAAAGTCAAAAGACTGATAAAATAGAAGGAAACATAAAATATCTCAACGAGAAAGTGACAGACCAAGAAAACCGGTCTAGAAGAGACAATTTGAGAATCATTGGTCTTCCTGAAAAAGCAGAAATTAATAGAAATTTGGACTCCATACTAAAAGAAATTATTCAGCAAAATTGGCCTGAAATTCTACAAATAGAGGGCAATATAGACATCGAAAGGATCCATAGATCACCCTCTATACTAGATCCAGAAAAGACAATGCCCAGGAATATAATAGCCAAATTTAAGAGCTTCTAAGTAAAAGAAAAATCTTACAAGAAGCCAGAAACAGACAATTCAAATATCAAGGAGCACCAATCAGGATCACA
>NW_025365492.1:0-1240 GCF_016433145.1 Gracilinanus agilis | reverse complement strand
GATATATAGTGTTTATTATTTTTAGGAAAGGTCCTTCTATTCCTATACTTTCTAGTGTTTTCAGTAGGAATGGGTGTTGTATTTTGTCAAAGGCTTTTTCAGCATCTATTGAGATAATTATGTGGTTTTTGTTGTTTGCTTGTTGATATGGTCAATTATGTAGATGGTTTTCCTAATGTTGAACCATCCCTACATTCCTGGTATGAATCCCACCTGATCATGATGCATAACCCTCTTAGTGCATCCCATAGGTTTGGTTAAGATGTCTCATCATTGTCATTGTCCTCATTGAAATTATTAATTGTTTCTATGATTTGTTCTTTCACTAAATTATTTTGGAGAATCATATTATTTAATTTCCAATTTGTTTTTGGTTTGCCTCTCCATATATTCTTACTAATTACTATTTTTATTGTATTTATTTATTTATTGCCTCTCCCTCTGTAGTATTGCTTTCCTCCCCACCAGTCTGTTTGTTACCCTTCTACTTCTCTATAGGGCATGAATCAATTCTCTGCCCCAATGGATCTGATTGTTCTTCCCTCTTTAAGTTGATTTCAATGCACTTAAGTATTGAATATTTCCTCTCTCTAACCTCTTTACCCTTACAGTGTATTGAAATTTTTCCTTATTGGTCCCACGTACTTCTTTATGGAATATAAATTTATTCCTTTTTGTTTGTTTTCTTATTTTTTCTTATTATTACCTTCTTTCCCCCCTTGTTTTGTCTATATTTATACATGCGTATATATGTATATACATATATATATATATATCGCTTGACATTTCATTCTTTATAGTTTGTCTCTGTTCCCTCTATGTAAACTTTTTCTAGTTACCCTGTTGGTAATAACAATTTTTAATATTTGTCAATATCTTCTTTTATTCTTGGGATATACATTGATTGAACTTGTTGAGTCTCTTAAAGAAAATAATTTTTTCTCCTCCCCCACATTCTCTTAATTACCTTATGTTGATTCTCTTGAATTCTGGGTTTGGGCAGCAAACTCTCTGTTTAAGTCCAGTTTTTTCTTGATGAATATTTGGAAGTCCTCAATGTTATTGAATGACTATACTTTCCCCTGCAATAATATAGTTAGTTTTGTTGGATAGTTGATTCTTGGTTGTAGACCCAGTTCTGTTGCTTTCCGGAATATTGTCCTCAATGCCTTCCAGTACTTCAATGTAGATGTAGTTATCCTAACTATGGTTCCCTGATATCCGAATGACTCTTTTTAGC
>NW_025365491.1:0-7368 GCF_016433145.1 Gracilinanus agilis | reverse complement strand
TTGAATTTTGAGATCTTCCAAAGCCTGTGTCGAGTTTGCTGGAACTAATTCCTCTTCCTCTATTTCTGTTTCATTTCCCCTCTTTTCACTTCCTTGAAAGAAGCTTTCAATTGTCATTTCTTTTCTCTTTTTCTGTTGCTTACTCATTTTTCCCTTCCTTGGTCTGCTAGTTTGAGCAGATGTATTTAATGATCTTTGATGAAAGATCTTCCCCCAGCTTGCAATGGAGGTTTGTAGTTATTTTCTCTGCCCTCTGAAGACTTCTTGTCTCTCAAATTGTTGAGATTAATCCTGTTTTGATTGGATCAATCTTACTGCTTTATCTGTCCTGATGCTAAATCATTGAGGGGAGGGAAAAAGAAACAAAAAGAAAAAAAAGTTGGGGTGACAAGAAGGAGCATTTTCACTGAACTGAGCTCTCCAGCAGTGGGGTCCCACTGTGCTGTCAGCTGTGTTTGATCTGGTTTTCTTTCTATCTGAAGCCCTGTATTCTTTATTTCGGTATGAGGAAGCCAAGCTGTCTGGGGTCTGGGGTTTGGCTTTCTCTAAGGCACCATCTTCCCGCTGTTTTTGCTGTGTTACTCTGGATTTCTCCTGCAGTCACCCCTCCAGTACCTGTGTTTAACTCCCTGAGTCTGGTGCCAGCAAGGTACTCTCTCCTGACCGGTATGCTCATGGGCCCTGAGATTTCCCAGGCCATGAGAGACTCCACACAGCTTATGGGGGAGGTGTCCTGGGATCCTGGGATTCCCCTTCTATGCCCTCAGACCAGACAGTTCAAGAATTGAAGCCTTTTTCTTGGCATATCTCTTTAGTTGTACTGCAGTAGGGATCCCCCTGCTCTGTCCCATTATTAGATTTGGTCCTCTTTCTTCTCTAAGCTCATTGTTTTCTATCTTGGTGTGTAAGGGTATGGAGGTTTTAAGATTTGCTCCATCTAAACCACCATCTTCCTGGAATGAAAAACCTTAGTATCAATTCTAAAACAGAAGGTAAAGGGTTTAATATATATGTGTATGTACATATATATATATATATATATATATATGTAACACACACACACACATATATATATATATAGTAACACATGTAGGTTAAATGATGTTAGTCATTTTTGCTCTGGAACAGTTTTATTTGTAATCAGTGACTAGATATATGATTGATGTAGGTATTAATATATGTGAATATACTGACATGCATATATATTTGTGAATGTGTATACATAATCATGCACACAGACATAACTTTACAAATTGTATGTATATAAAATTATTCTATGTTTATATAAATTAATGCATGTATAATTGTGACCATAAGCTAAAGAACAATGTAACCATGTTCATTTATTCTTCAATTAAAATGATGCTTTCTTTACTAGAATTTTATTATTCCCAAAATTCCCCAGTAGACACCATAGTCCATTAATAGTAGATCTAAGTCATAGGCACAGTTAGGTTTGCCTCTACATTTCCATTCTGAAAGTGTGATCCTACATGGAGTCATTAAAGAACTTGACATTTTAAAGGTAATGACACTGAAAACCATAGAATTTACATGACTAAACCAAGGTCACACAGGTAGTGAGGGTCAGCACATGGACTCATATCCTAATCTCTTGATTCTTGGACCACTAATTTTCCAATTACCCCTATTTTCAAGCCTAATTATATAATATCTTGGAGTACAGTGTATTAACATTAAATTATTATATTTGTAATAGCTCTCTGGTGGGTTTAAGAATAGCAAATCTAAGATTCAGACATAAAGCTTATTATGATCACATAGAACATGAATTCAGAAGATAGTGTCTTTAACAGTATTCTATAAAGAATACTATTTAGCTTGAATTTAAGAAGTAATATATCTGAAAATTTAATAACAATAATAAAAATTGTAAGAAAACTTTTTAGCCAATAAAATATGCAGTAGTAGAGAGATAAATGGGTATAGAGTTTAAAGTATTTGGGTGCAAAAAGTATCTGATCCATGTTTATTATGTGACTCTGGGTAAATCACATACAAAACTTTCAACAACTCTATACATCTCTCGAAGATTACCAATTGTACACGTTACTGTTATTAATTAACAAGGAGATTTAGAAAAGTCAGATATGTTAACATCATAATAGATCAGGAGTAACTTCCCAAACTGATTTAGCAATTTCAAGGTCTAGGCTGTACTGGCTGTCAATGTTTTCAATCAGCCCTAGAAATCCTCCTTTCCTTCAGCAACAAACTGTGTAAGCTGGATCTCAAAAAAGATTGTGCTCTATACATTTTTTTGCATTGCAATACAAAAAGAGTTGTGTTTCCCCCAAAGTAATGAATATTGTTGTGACAAGTCAGGATAAAGATGCCCAGAATCCAATGATGAGATATACCTCTATGTGTAAGTAAAGTAGTGGAGATAGATGCCTGGAGAAGAAAGAAATGAGAAAATTTAGAAAGGTGGGCAGCCAACAGTAATAAAGTAAATATATAATAAGTACTTGTCAGAATTGAGTTAACTAGCATGTAGGACATGATAGCTGAGGTGTTTGCCAAGAGAAAACAACTGACTCCACCCTAAAATAAGAACATGAGGACTTTGTAACTCTTATGAGAGAAAGATAGAGAGGAAAACCAAGAAAACAAACAAAAAAATTCTTACTGAATGATTCTCTTTGGTCAAAAATGACAGAGCTAATTTCTATCCATTAATTCTGAAAGGGAATATAAAGAGTCATTATACTACCTGTCATCCACTCTTTCTTTAAAAATCTTTACATTCCATCTTAGAATCAATATTGTATATTGGTTCCAAGCCAGAAAAAAAAAAGGTAAATGTCAAGCAATGGGGGTTAAGTGACTTGCCCAGTGTCACACAACTAGCAAGTTTCTAAGACCCAGATTTGAACCCAGGACCTAACCACTGAAATGCTTAGCTGTTCCCCCAGTACCGCCCCTGGAAAAGAGGCAGGTCAAGAAATTATTGCATTCTTTTTCAATAAGATACAGATACAGATTGGATAAAGAATAGATACAGATAGGAACATATCTAAGCCTTTAGACAACCACATCTTTAGTTAGCACACATCTTATTTGCATTCAAGCTTGCCAGACACTATTCTCCAAGATTTGTAGTCCAATTGATTTTCCAAATTCCATATGTTTAGATTTAATTGTGAAAGTCTGAAGAAGTATCTGGTCTTGAGAGCTTGATCAGTTTTGAATCAAGTAGAGTCTACCTAGTTGATAAAAGAAATCTATTTCCTCAATCCACTCACATTTCTTTTTGTGGGGAAAAATAGTTGAAATATAGTGTTCTGACTGAATCTCGGAGAAAAAAGGTGTCCTGCTAATTGGTCCACAAATTATTTGGAACATCTAGAAAATAACTGTTTTTCAGTTCTTAATACTAATCTTATTCATATTGGCTAAAGAGTAGTGTCAGGGAACTGAGAGCAGGTCAGAAAGTAGGCATTCATGTAAACATTTAGTAAAAGGATCTAATAGACTAGGTGAGATTCAAGCTGGTTTCATGCCTATATAGGTCTCAAATTAGACACTCATAGTCCACCTAACAATGAACATTTGAAAGTTTGTTTAGTCACAAAAGAGGATAAGGCAGAGAGAAGTAATACTTCTTCTGTAATGGGAGGAACATTTAGTATATCCACCATAAAGTAGTGGGTCATGCCTTTCCAGTCTTCCCAATGCTGCTGGTCATTGTTATAAACTTCAGGAAAGGGTTCTTTCTAGCTCTGGTGTTCCGAATGTTTTATATCCAGTGAATGAACAAGATACCAGTGGTCAGAACCTTATTCCTCTCAACAAAATTAAATCTGGCCTTTTATACAACATCTTGCCTGAGGTCTCCAGTAGTATATTCATAAATAGTTTCATCAGAAATAACCAAAATGCCATGTCGTGTTCAAACAGATGAAACTTGACTAGAAAGTACTAAGCTGGAGGAATATGAATTATTGGGCCAGTGGTATTTGCTTTTCTTCTTTTTATTTATTAAGTAAAATTGCCTTCTGTATCCATATCATAGGATCATAGTTTTAAAGTTGTAAAGAAACTTGGAGGCAATGCTAAATTATGTAAATGACCTCTGAAATCAAGTTAGTCACACAACTTCTCCATTCTCAGTTTTGTCATCTTTCTCGGTTACTCCCCTCCCCAGTATCTGCTGCCAACAGGAACAGAGGAACTTTTTTAATCAGGCATATCATGCTTCCAGGATGTTAGTGTGTGTGTGTATGTGTGTGTGTGTGTTTGCTCAAACAGAAAAAGAGGAAATGAGCCTTGATTGCTGCTACTACCAGCTGTAGTTGAAATTTATGGTTATATTTATCCCATTTGTTGTCTCTAAATAAGTTCTTTGGGATCCTTCAGCTGCTGCCTTAAGGTCCCTCTGGACAGAACTGGAGATTTTTAGAGGAATAAATGGTCATGCATGATATCATGAAGTATATGAAACTGAGAAGGATTTTCATTATATTTGTTTGAGGGAATGAACTCGTTTTGTCATAATTATGACACCATTTTAGAGTTTATCTTTTCTGACAGAGCATTTTCCCTCACTTTGTTCAAACCCTACCTCACTCATGGACTTCCTCTACAAATCATCCTAATCCTGGTATGTAAAAGAGTCAATAGATCCATGATCACATAATTGTTAATATTCTTTATATTAGTACAAATCAAAACCTACTAATACCTTTTCAAATTTAATGATCATCTACTTGGCTAGAAATGTGCTTAGAGGTAATCTAATTCAAGAGATATATTTCAGTAAAGATAAAAGGTGATAATGTCCCACAGTCAGAGAAAATTAAAAATAATTGCTTTTTAATCACACAGGCAAAGAATGGAAGAGGTTGGTTTTGATTCCAAGTCTTCTGTATGAAGATTTGGCATTCTTTTCACTCTACCATGCTGCCTATTCTCTTTGTTGTTCATTCTAATATGCTTGTATTCTAGTACAGCACTTAGGCTACCCATCTGTCATCTACTAATATCACTTCCTAATGGTTCATAGATTTTTTCAATAATATATTTCCTGGGTAATATCCTTCTGTAATAGGTAAATTAACTGAAGCAGATTTTGCAAGCAGGTTAGAGGAAAAACCTTGACTGTCAGCCATGAACATTCTAAATGGAATGAAGGGAAGAAAACTGTTTGCCCTTGAGGACTCTGGTCAAGCTGGGAAAGGGAGAGGGTGTGTATGCCTTTACCTGTCCAGTGAGGAGCCTGAGGAGTGTAGAGTTACCACTGAGAAGGAAGACCTGCCAGGGAAGATCATGTGAGCAAGAAGATCTAGCTGGGGTGGTGGGCATCCCAGTCTGAGACAAGCTCCTTGATTAGCATTTCCTGGATTTACCTTCTTGTGGACCTGTTTCCTGTACCATCAAGAGGAACTGAAGTGGTCATGGCTTTGTGAGAGACCCATTTTCCCTTCTAGTCTGTAATAGTCTGATTAATGCATTGTAGGCTTTAACCCATTCTCCCAGCCTGTGTGTGGTCCCTGTAGATTCAGTGTGACCTTTCCCCATTATCCCTGACACTCAATTATTATTAAAACCCTGTGTTTGTAATTCTTTTGTCCTTGTATTACCCTGTCACTTGTTGGTTTCACAGACGCCTTGGCTAGGTGGATCAGTGTGACAATTAAGGCCCAACAGTCACTCCTGTTAACTGCAATTCCCCAAACTGCCATACCCAATTTTTCTAACTTGTTTGGTCCCAGTTTATTGTCCATTTCTGTCTCCTACTCATCCTTCTGAACACACACACATATATATATATATATATAAGTTAACCCCATGTTTTTGCCTTAAGCCTATCCTAAATGATTCTTTGTGACCTTTCATAAATCATCCACTCAAAGTCCAGTCAATGGATTAGGAGTCTTCCTTTATAATTCAAAACATTGTGATGATGACAAGTTATACATCACTTATCTTTTGTTCTTGATGTAGACGAACTCATATTTTTCCTAGCCATACATTAATTGCCTGAAAGGAAAAATAGGGGAAAAGAGTTATAGAGAGATTAATGTTCTTTCATTTTTTAATTGTGTCTAACTCTTTCTAAACCCATTTGGCGTTTTCTTGTCAAAGGTGCTAAATTGGTATGTCATTTCCTTCTCCAGCTCATTTTCAAATAAAGAACAGAGGCAAACAGGGTGAAGAAACTTCACGAGGGTTACATAGCTAGCAATTATCTGAGTCCAAATTTGAAGGCAGGAAGATGACTCTTCTTGAATCTAGGCCCAACATTCTATCTACTTAGCTCTCCCTGTTGGGAGATAGAATAGAAAAAGTAAATGAAAGGAAATAATACTTAGGCATTAAAATTATCTAACTATAAGTCCTTATATAATCAAATATTCACAAGTTCTATCTTAAATTCAAATTAGCTTGCTAAAATGAATAAATAGATCCATATTTAAATTGATTTATATAGAGTTCCGGGAAGATGGCTGGTTACACGGAGCAAATCTTAAAACCTCCACACCCTTACACACTGAGATAGAAAACAATGTGCTTCTAGAAGAAAGAGGACCAAATCTAATAACAAGACAGAGCAGGGGGAACCCTATTGCATGCAGCATAACTAAAGAGGTACACCAAGAAAAAGTCTTCAATTCTTGAACTGTTGGGATTGAGGCCATAGAAGGGGAATCCCAGGATCACAGGACACCTCCCCCACCTACTGTGCAGAGTCTCTAGTAGCCTGGGAAATCTCAGGAACCATGGGCGCACTGGTTGGGAGAGAGGGCCTTGATAGCATTGGACTAAGGGAGTCAAACTCTGGAGAAGTGACTGGAGGAGAAAACTAGAGAAACACAGCAAAAACATGCAGAAGATGGCAGCTTAGAGAGAGACCCAAACCCCAGACCACAGACAGTTTGGCTTCCTCATACGAAAATAAAGAACGCAGGGCTTCAAATAGAAAGAAAACCAGATCAAACACAGCTGAGAGTGCAGGGGGACTCCACTGCTGGAGAGCTCAGTTCAACAAAAATTCTCCTTCTTGTCACCCCACTTTTTTTTTCTGTTTGTTTGTTTTTCCCTCCCCTCAAGTTTAGCATCAGGACAGATTAATCCAATCAAAACAGGATTAATCCCAACAATTGGACAGACCAGGAGTCTTCAGAGGCCAGAGAACATAACTACAAACCTCCTTTGCCCCTGGAGGAAGATATTTCATCAAAGATCATTAAATACATCTGCTCAAACTAGCAGACCAAGGAAGGGAAAAAATGAGTAAGCAACAGAAAAAGAGAAAAGAAATGACAATTGAAAGCTTCTTTCAAGGAAATGAAAAGAGGGCAAATGAAACAGAAATAGAGGAAGAGGAAGTAGTTCCAGCAAACT
>NW_025365490.1:0-1071 GCF_016433145.1 Gracilinanus agilis | reverse complement strand
ATATTATAGAATATAAAAATAAAATAATAAATGAACTATAAATTTTAATATGATATAATTTTATGATAGAGTTTATTATAAAGAAATATTACAAACATAAACATTTATATAAATAAATAGTATGCATAACTAATTATAAATAAAAGGTGCTTAAATAAAAACTTCTGTTATGTGCCAGATGCTATATGAGGCCCAAAGACAAAAGTGAAAATCTTTGCCCTGCCCCTCTACCCACAATGCTTAGTGCTAGGGATTTTAGTGGTTATCCAGTTATTTTTCAGTCACATCCTATTCTTCCTGACCCCATTTGGGGTTTTCTTGGCAAAGGAATTGTTTGACATTTCCTTCTCCAGTTCATTTGATAGATGAGGAAACTGAGGCAAACAGGGTGAAGTGGTTTATCCAGGGTCATCCAGATGAGATACTGGAGTAGTTTGTCTTTCCTTCTACAATTCATTTGATAGATGAGGAAAACTGAGGCAAACAGGATCACAGCAGGTTCACACAGATAATTTGTTTCTTTTTTTCTGTCTTAGAATCTAAGGCAGAAGAGCAGTAAAGGCTAGGAAATTGGGGTTAAGTGACTTGCCCAGGGTCACCCAGCTAGGAAGTGTCTGAGGATCATATTTGAACCCAGGACCTTCCATCTCCTGACCTGCCTCTCTAAACACAGAGCCACCTCGCTACCCTGGTAGTATGTTTCTGAGGCCAGATTTGAACTCGGTTAAGACAAGTCTTTCTGACTTCAAGCCTGGCACTCTATCCCACCCTGGGGCTGGAGATACAAAGATATAAATTAAACAGGCCCTGACCTCAAGGGGATTATGTTCCAAGGAAGACAGGATGATCATCAGTTAAAGGACTCAGTGATATTTAACTTGGATAAGAGAAGACTAAATGGGGGACAGGATAACTGTCTTCAGGTGTTTGAAGTGGAAGAGGGGTTAGAATTGTTCTCCTTGGTCTCAGAGAGACAACTAGGAAAAATTGGGGAGGGAGGCACAGGGCAGAGTTGAAGTGAATTGGAATTTGGAATCTATATTAGAGAGAGAGAGAGAGAGAGAGAGAGAG
>NW_025365489.1:0-1825 GCF_016433145.1 Gracilinanus agilis | reverse complement strand
TATTCCACGCCTTACGGTCTTTTAGTGTTGAGGCTGCCAGATCCTGTGTGATCCTGATTGTTGCTCCTTGATATTTGAATTGTTTCTTTCTGGCTTCTTGTAAGATTTTTTCTTTTGCTTGGAAACTCTTGAATTTTGCAATGATATTTCTTGGTGTTTTCCTTTCTTGATCGAATGCCGCAGGTGTTCTATGAATCCTTTCAATGTCTATATTGCCCCCTTGTTGTAGGACTTCAGGGCAATTTTGCTGAATTATTTCTGTTAGTATAGAGTCCAGGTTTTTATTAATTTCTGGTTTTTCTGGAAGACCAATTATTCTCAAATTGTCTCTTGTAGACCGGTTTTCTTGGTCTGTCACTCTCTCATTGAGATATTTCATGTTTCCTTCTATTTTTTCAGTCTTTTGACTTTGTTTTATTTGTTCTTGTTGTCTTGAGAGATCATTAGTTTCTACTTGCTCAATTCTAGCCTTTAGGGATTGATTTTCGGCTATAATTTTTTGGTTTTCGGCCATAATCTTCTGGTAAACGGCCATAATCTTTTGGTTTTCAGCCATAATCTTCTTGTTTTCGGCCATAATCTTCTGGTATTCCTTTTCAATCTGGTCATTTCTTGTGTTCAATTTGCTTATCAGTTCATTTGGTTTCTGAGCCTCGCTTTCCAGTTGCAAGTTTCTACCTTTTAAACTGTTATTTTCTTGCCAGATCTCTTCCATTTTCCTCAAAATCTCAGATTTGAACTCTTCCATAGCTTGTGAGGAGTTTTCCTTATTTGGGGAGGGTCTGGATGGTTGTTTGTTCTCCTCCTCCGTTTGCTCGGTTGTCTGGATTTTCTCTGTGTAAAAGCTGTCGACTGTTAGAGACTTCTTTTTTTTTGTTATTATTCTTTCTCTTCTGAATTTCCTGTAACTTCCACGCTGTGCCCTGTTGTGGGGTTCCTCCGTTCGTCTGGACTTGTTTTTATGTCCCCTTGAGGAGTTTTGTGTGTTTCGGTCAGGAGAGGTTAAGAGCTGCTTCTTACTCTGCCGCCATCTTAACCCGGAAAAAACTGGGGCTACATTCTTAATCTGGTTATATACACAGATTGTTGCCTGAGTCTATATTCTTATAATATAGTTACAGGATATAGTTACTATACAGTTACATTTTTTAGTTTAAAGATCACACTCAAAGCATTGATTAAGGAATTAATTATTGATTTTCTGATTTCAAGACTTGGCCTTCTAATTACTCCACCACCCAGGTGCCTCTTTGGACATGAACAAATGTGCTGATTGCACCCCATTGTTAGTTGAGAACAGGCAGGGTGCTGCATAAGTTTTAAGTTTCCACTCTCATGCTAGGTAGTTGTTGAGAACCCTAGTATCAGCAGACTGGATTAGCTTCCTATTTAATATTAATGGCTCATTAGTGGGAGACTCTGACATGCTGAGTGGTATGTAAAGGGAACCCCTTCCTCCCAGGATCGTGAACTTTCTGCTCATCTGAGCCAACCCATTAGTGACCCTGAGTAGGAGTTACAGGTCTGGGTCAGAGAGTCTTTGATTGGTTCCTGAGATGTGGTAGGCTAACACAGAGGGAAAGGACGTGACGTGGAGAAGGAGGTCTATAAAAATGAGACTGTAGAGGAGGCTGGGCCTTGGAGATTTTTAGCTAGGAGCTTGTCTGTGATTTGGTATTGGTGGTTGGGCAGAAGACATTCGTGTGGGCTGGTAAGATAAGGATGCCAGGCTAGGAAATATTTTTTTTCTATTTCCTTCTCTCCTTCTCTCCTTCTCTCCTCCTCTCTTCCTCTCTCTCTTCCTCTCTTCCTCTCTTCCTCTCTC
>NW_025365488.1:0-8372 GCF_016433145.1 Gracilinanus agilis | reverse complement strand
TGGAGAAAAATAAATAGGGACAAAAAGGAATACATCTTCTTTTCAGCAGCATATGGTACATTCACAAAATTTGACCATGTACTATGGCATAGAAACATGGCAAACAAATGCAAAAGAGGCAAAATAGTAAATGCAACATTTTTGATCATATTGTAATAAGATAATAATTAGTAAGGGTACATGGTTAGGCAAATCAAAAACTAATTGGAAACTAAATAATATGATTCTCCAAAATCAGTTAGTTAAAGAACAAATCACAGAAAAAATTTAACAATTTCATAGAAAAGAATGACAATAATGACACATCATGCCAAAATCTGTGGGATGCAGCCAAAAGAGTACTCAGGGGGAAATTTATATATTTGAGTGCATATATTAACAAATTAGGGAGGGAAAAGATAAAAAAAATTGGGCATGCAAATCAAAATACTAGAAAGTGAACAAATTAAAAATCCTCAGATGAAAATTAAACAAGAGATCATAAAAATTAAGGGAGAAATTAATAAAATTGAAATTGAAATAAAATTGAAAACTGGTACTTTGAAAAAAACAAATAAAATTGACAAAGTACTGGCCAATCTAATAAAAAAAGAAAGAACAAAATCAAATTAATAGTATCAAAGATGAAAAGAGAGACCTCACCTCTAATGAAGAGGAAATTAAGGCAATAATTAAAAATATTTTACCCAGTTATATGGCAATAGAGCAATCTAGGTGATATGGATGAATATTTACAAAAATATATTTTGACTAGATTAACAGCAGAAGAAATAGAATACTTAAATAATCCCATATCAGAAAAAGAAATTGAAAAAAAAAACTATCAAAGAACTCCCTAAGAAAAAGCCCAGAAAGAGATGGATTCATAAGTGAATTCTATCAAACCTTCAAAGAACAACTAATCCTAATACCAAACAAATTATTTGACATAATAAGCAAAGAAGGAGTTCTACTAAATTCCTTTTATGACACAAATATGATACTGATTCCAAAGCCAGGTAGATCAAAAACAGAAAGAAAACTACAGACTAATCTCCTTAATGAACATAGATGCAAAAATCTTAAACAGAATACTAGCAAAAAGACTCCAGCAAGTGATCACAAGTGTTATTCATTATGAACCAGTGGGATTTATACCATGAATGAAAGGATGGTTGAATATTAGGAAAACCACTCACATAATTGACCATATCGACAAGAAAACCAACAAAAATCACATGAATATCTCAATAGATGCTAAAAAAGCTTTTAACAAAATACAGCACCCATTCCTTCTGAAAACTAGAAAGTATAGGAATAGAAGGACCTTTCCTGAAAATAATAAATGGTATATATCTAAAACCATCAACAAACATCATTTGCAATGGGGATAAATTAGAAGCATTTCCAATAAGATCAGAAGTGAAACAAAGATGCCCATTATCACCTCTATAATTTAACATTGCACTGGAAACATTAGCAGTAGCAATTAGAGAAAAAAAAAAGAACTTGAATGTATTAAAATAGGCAATGAAGAGACCAAGCTATCTCTCTTTGCAGATGATATGATGGTCTACTTAAAAAAATCACAGATAATCAACTAAAAAGTTAGTAGAAACAATCATCAACTTTAGCAAAGTTGCAGGATACAGAATAAATGCACATAAATCAACAGCATTTCTATATATTTCCAACACATTGCAGCAGCAAGAGTTAAAGAGAGAAATTCCATATAAAATCACCCTAGACAACATAAAATACTTAGGAATATATGTGCCAAGACAAACACAGGAATTATATTAACAAAACTATGAAACATGTTCCGAACAATTAAAACTAGATTTAAACAATTGGAAAAACATTGAGTGTTCATGGGTAGGATGAACTAAAATAATAAAAATGACTATCCTGCCCAAATTAATTTACTTATTTAGTGCTATACCTATCAAACTACCAAAAAACTTTTTTACTGAATTAGAAAAAAACTATAACAAAGTTCATTTGGAAGAACAAAGAGCAAGAATATCAAGGGAAATAGTGAAAAAAAAATGAAGGAAGGTAGCCTAGCAGTACCAGATAGTAAAATGTACTATAAAGCAGTAGTCATCACAACAATATGGTACTGATGAAGAGACAAAAGGGAGGATCAGTGGAACAGACTAGGGGTAAGCAACCTTAGCAGGACAGTCTATGATAAACCCAAAGAACCCAGCTTTGGGGACAAAACCCCACTATTTGACAAAAACTGCTGGGAAAATTGGAAAACAGTATGGGAGAGATTGGGTCTAGATCAACATCTCACACCCTATACCAAGATAAAGTCAGAATGTGTGAATGATTTGAATATAAAAAAGGAAACTATAAGTAAATTATGTGAGCATAGAATAGTATACTTGTCAGATCTCTGGGGAAGGAAAGATTTTAAAACCAAGGAAGAGTTAGAAAAAATTACAAATTGTAAAATAAATAATTTTGATTACATTAAACTAAAAAGATTTTGTACAAACAAAACAATGCTACCAAAATTAGAAGGGAAGCAATAAATTAGGGAAAAAATCTTTATAACAAAAAACTTGGACAAAGGTCTGATTACATGAATTTATAAGGAGCTAAATCAATTGTACAAAAAATCAAGCTATTCCCCAATTGATAAATATGCAAGGGACATGAATAGGCAATTTTCAGATAAAGAAATCAAAACTTTCAACAAACACATGAAAATGTGTTCTAGATCTCTTATAATTAGAGAAATGCAAATCAAAACATCTCTGAGGTACTACCTCACACCTAGCAGATTAGCTAACATGACAACAAAGGAAAGTGGTGAATGTTGGAGGGGATGTGGCAAATTTGAGACATTAATGCACTGCTGGTAGAGTTGTAAATTGATCCAAACATTCTGGATGGCAATTTGAAACTATGCCAAATGAACTTTAAAAGACTTTTGATCTAGCCATAGCACTGCTTGGATTATACCCCAAGGAGATAATAAGGAAAAAGACTTGTACAAAAATATTTATAGGATGCCCTTTGATTGGAGAATGGCTGAACAAATTGTGGTATCTGTTGATGATGGAATACTATTGTGCTCAAAGGAATAATGAACTGGAGAAATTCCATGTGAACTGGCATAACCTCCAGAAATTGATGCAGAGTGAAAGGAGCAGATCCAGGAGAACTTTGTATACAGAGACTGATACACTGTGGTACAATTGAACATAATGTACTTCTCTACTAGCAGCAATGCAAGAAGATCAGAAACAAAAGAGATTTTAGATGATGGTGGGGAAAGAGAGAGAGTGGGAGAGAGGGAATGGGGTGGAGAGGGAGAGGGATAAAGGGGGTAGGGAGAGAGAGGGAGGAAGAGAGAGAGAAGTATAAAGAGAAAGAAAGAATATGGTAGAAGGAAAATCAGAATTATTAATCATAACTGTCAATGTGAATGGAATGAACTCATCCTTAAAATGAAAGTAAAAAAGCTGAAGGGATTAGAGCCAGAATCCAAATATTATGGTTTATAAGAAAGACACTTAAACCAGAGTTAAAGTAAAAGAGTTTAAAAGAATCTATTATACTTTGGACTTTTTTTAAAAGGCAAGTATAGCAATGTTGATATCAGACAAAGCAAAAAGAACAACAGATTTTATTAAAAGGAATAAGCAGAGGCACTGCATATTGATTTAAAAACACCATAGACAATGAAGAAATATTAATACTAAATGTGTATGCTAAATCACATTGCATCCAAATTCTTAAATGAAAAGTTAAGTGAATTAAAGGAGCAAATAAACAGCAAAATTATAGTGGGGGACCTCAACTTTCCCTTCTCAAGGTTACATAAATCTCATCATAAAATAAATTTAAAAAGTGTTAAGGAGATAAAAGGAATCTTAGAAAATTTAGAGATAATAGACCTCTGTAAAAAATTGAATGGGAATAGAAAGAAATGTATTTGTTCCTAAATGGTACATTGCACCTTCACAAAAGTTGACCTTCTATTAAGCCACAAAAGCCTTTTAAACAAATGCATAAAAGCAGAAATATTAAGTGTATATGTTTCATATTATGATGCAATAAAAATTGTACTTAATAAAGGTCTTTGGAGGCATAACTTAAAAATTAATGGCAAACTAAATTATTTTATCCTAAAGAAGGAGTTAATCAAAGAATAAATCATAGAAACAATCAATGATTTAATTTATTTGTGGTACGTAACCAAAGCAGTGTTTAGGAAAAAACTCAAGGCAAAAAACAAAACATTGAATAAATAGATAAAAGAAGCATCTAGTTTTTTGAAAAAATGCCTGTAAAATATATAATTCATTGTTATTTCCATTTTTTAAAAAAAGAGAAAACCCTATTACTAATATCTAAACTGAAGAATGAATGCACCTCCAAAAAAGATAAAATAAAAATAATTATTAAGAGTTTTTACCTAATTATTTGCCAATGAATATGACAATCTAAATAAAATGAATTAGTATTTACAAAAATATATGCTGTCCATATTAATAGAAAAGGAAAAATGATACTTAGCTCTATCTTAGAAAAAGAAACTGAACAAGCCATTAACGAATTCCTGAAGAAAAAATCTCAAAATTCAGATGGATTTACAAGTGAATTATACCAAACATTTAAAGAACAATTAATTCTTATTATTTTAAAAAACAAGTGAAGATCTTTCAAGTTATTTTTATTATGTAAATATGGTTATGATACCTAAACCAAAAAATATAAAACCAGAGAAAGAAAACTATAGATCAATTTCCTTAATGAATATCAATGCAAAAATTTTAAATTAAGTACTAGCAAGGAGATTACACCAAAATATTACAAAGATAATGCACTATGACCAGGAATGCAGGAATGGTTCAATATTAGAAAAACTATAACTAACAATATGAATGACCAAAATGAAAATCATGACATTATATCAATAGATGTGGGAAAAGTCTTTGACAAAATATAGCACAGTTTCCCATTAAAACATTAGAAAGAATAGGAATCAATAGAACTGTTCTTAAAATCATATGTAGCATCTATCTAAAATTAAGAGACAATATTTGCTCTTAGTTTTATATATATTTAGTTGAAATAAACTTGTATCTTTCCTAATAAAATCACCAGTGAAGAAAGGATGTTTATTAACACCACTATTATTCAGTATTGTACTAAAAATGCTAGCTACAGGAATAAGACAATAAAAAAATTGAAGTAATGGGAAATGAGGAAAACAATAGGCAATTAAAAAAATTCTTACTCTTTATGTATAAGATGGGATTCTTAGAGAACCCTATAGAATCAATCAAAAAACTAGTTGAAACAATAAACTACAGTATATGCATATGGTATATGAAACTAACCCACAAAAAAATCATCAACTTATGTGTATATATATATATACATATATATATTACCAATGAATCCAAGATGGTAGAAAAAGAAAAAAGAAATTCCATGTAAAGTAACTTCAGACATTACTAAATAGTTGTATATTTACCTGCCAAGACAAATCCAGACATGATTACAATTATATAAACTTCAATTACAATTACAAAACAATCACAAAACACTTCTAACAAAGACTTAAACAACTGGAGAAATGTTGTTTATGGGTAGCCCTAACCAATATACTAAAAAAAGAGGCAATTCTAGCTAAATTAATTTATTTATTCACCACCATACTGGTTAACCAACAAAATATATGTATTTTATACAGCTAGAAAAGAATTAGCAAAATTAATCTAGAAGAACAAAAGATCAAGGATGTCAAGGGAACCAATGGAAAAAGTGAATAAAGGTGGCCTAGTAGCAGTTTTCAAACTATATGACAAAACAGGAATTATCAAAATATTCTGGGAGTAAGGGAATCGCTAGGTGGTTCTGTGGATAAAGTGCTAGGCCTAGAGATGGAAGATTGCAGATTCAAATGTGACCAGACAATTCCTATCTTTGTAACTTGAGGCAAGTCATATCATCCTCATGCTTAGCCCTTACTGCATTTCTGCCTTAGAACCAATACTTAGTATTCATTTTAAGACAGAAAGTAAAGGTTTCAAAAAACGTTATGGTCCTGGCTAAGGCAGTGATGGGCAAACTTTTTAAAGAGGGGGCCAAAGGAAAGGAAATGCTCATCTGTCAATCTGTTTCTAAGGAAACTCTTTCGAAGTTTCATTGTATCGTTTCCTACTCATTGTATTCCTAAGATTAGGAATAATGTTGAGGAGCAGGATAAAACATTTCAGGGGGCTGCATCTAGCCCACAGGCCAAATTTGCCCATCACTGGGCTAAGGAATAAAGTGGTGGATCATTGGAATAGATTAGATATACAATACAAGAAATAATAACCACAATAATATAGTGATTGATAAACCCAAAGATCCAAGGTTACTCTAAGAGTAAGAACATACCATTTGAAAAAATTCGATAGGAAAACAGGAAAGCAGTTTGGCAGAGACTAGGTGTAGAACAGTATCTCATATCATATACCAAGATAAATCAAAATAGATAAATGATTTAGATATAACGTTGATATCATCAATAAATTAGAAGAATAGGGGAAAATGTGTATGTCAGATCTTTGGATAAAGAAAGAGTTTATGACCAAACAAGAGGTAGAAGGGTCATAGAAACAAATAAACAATTTTGTTTAAATGAAATTTGTTTAAGCTTTTGCCAAAGTGGATACAGCCAAAATTAGGAGCCAAAAAAAAGAAAACTGTGAAAAATTTGCACAAGTTTCTCTGATAAAGGCTCTATTTCTTAAATATATAGGTAACTGAGTCAAATTTGTAAAAACAAGAGCTATTCCCCTATTCATGTTAAGGGCCTTCCATGTGTCAGGTAGTATACTAAGTGGTAGGAATACAAAGAGAGGCAAAATACAATCTCTGCTCTCAAATAGTTTATAATATTCCCTTCTTCAGGTTATCTGTCTTTAGGTTTTCAACTATAACTTCTTATCTCAATAATAATAATTCACTTATTTAGGATTTTGTTTTCTACAAGACAATTTTTTCACAATTTTAGTTCAAATAAAAAAATGTTTCTTTAACAACCTTGTGCTAGGTACTAAATAGCCTTCCTTATGAAATAAGTACTTAATAATAATAGCTAGCAACATACAAAACACTTTATAAATATTATCATATTATCCTAAGAATAACTATGAGAGGTAAATATTATTATCTATATTTAGCAGTCAAGGAAACTGAGGGAAATAAATGTTGTTATTTTTTCAGTCATATAATTCTGATCTTCATGATTCCATAACTATCTTCAGTGTTTGCTATTTCTATACCACCACTAGCCTCTAGAAGTTCTACCAGCTATCTCTGTAAGTCATTCATTGTAAATAAGAATCTACCCTTTTTTCCTTTTCCAAAAGAGAGAGGAAAGTATCTGTTCCTAAGAATAAATATTCAATGAATGAACAGTTCCCATTAAAATAACAATGGCTAGAGCTTCAACACTATAATTAGTATAAAAAGTTAATTGTTTCGACTTCTGGTTAAGATGGTGGTAGAGTAAGGAGCAGCTGCTCGATCTCTCCTAACCAAAGCATACAGGACTCCTCAAGGGGACATAAAAACAACCCAGAGGAACAAAGGAACCGCACAACAGGGCGCAGCATTGAAGGTACACAGAATCGGGGCATTTCCACGCTATAAAGGAGTGAAACAGCTCTCACTAAAATGTGAGGAAGAAGCCCCTCCCCCACCCCCTACACCACACACCTCACACAACACCAAGGCCAATGCACAAGAGTGAAAACAGGATTGGGGCAACCAGTAAATCACAAGCAGCCCCAGGGCTTGTACCTGTGTGCTGCAAGACAAGAGACCCCAAGTGGCTGTGGGGCGCGCACATGGAATTTCCCAAGCATCTGCAACAGCCCTGACAAAGATCTCTAATGCAGGGACTTTCACTAGCTTCTGAGCTGGTGAAGGCATCACCCCAGGCACGAATAAAGATCTCCAGCACAAGCTAGGACATAGAGTAAGGACCCAGTACAGACAGGAGTGGGGCTGTGGAAGCAGCCCCTGAGACTGCTGAAGGAGCCTCCGGCAGAGGGACAGACAGGGGACTACCAGGAGGCCTGACCCCGAGGACAAGGAGACCAGAGCCCCCAGAAGCTTAGAAAGCACAGGCAGACCCTGAGTGTGAAGACAAAGCTGAAAAGGGGCTTGGCTAACAATGGCAAACTGAGAACCCCAGAAGAAGAAAAAGATTATCAAGAAAAACTCTGGAACACTCAACAACTTTTACACTGAGAAAATCCAGCCAACAGAGGAGGTCAAACGAGTAATCACATCCAAACCTTCCCAAAAAAATGAAAGCTGGTCACAAGCTATTGAAGAGTTCAAAAATGAGATGTTAAAGAAGATGGAAG
>NW_025365487.1:0-4018 GCF_016433145.1 Gracilinanus agilis | reverse complement strand
AGGGAGGGAGGGAGGAAGGGAGGAAGGGAGGAAGGAAGGAAGGGAGGAAGGGAGGGAGGGAGGAAAGAAATCTCATTACCAGGAACTTCATTATCACAGAGATTGCCTGAGTTTTGCTATTCATACCACATCAGTTACCTCAGTTGTTTCTGCCCCTCTGATTGAAGGGCTGGGGGGGGGGGGAGGGCTCTAAATCCTTCTCTCCCTTGATTTGACACCAGCTGTTCTGCTTTGCTTCAACTCAAAGTCATCTCACCCTCTAGCATACTCACTCTCTTTTTGTGTATTGTCCCCTCTTCCATTAGATTATAAGTTTCTTGAGGGCACAAATGATCTTTCTTCTTCTTTGTATCCTACACACACTTAGTACAGTGTTTGGCACATTATAGTAGGCATTTAATAAGTGTTCATCATATAAATATAGTCAAGCAAAATAAATTCAGACATTAGTCACATCCCAAAACACCTTTCTGATTGGCATTCCTGGAATGTACCTCCTTCTCATCTCTGCATCTTAGAATCCCTAGATGCCATCAAGGTTCAGTTCAAGCTCTCTATTCTAAATGAAACTTTAAAAATATCCCTTAGATGCATATTAGTAAAATAGCAGGAGAGAAGAGAAGGACGTGTATTCCAGGAATGGGGCACCACCAGGGCAAAGGCAAAGAAATGGGAAGTGAATTATTGTGTATGACAACTGTAAGAAGACCCAACTGATTGGCCAATGGAATATATGAAAGAGAATAATGAACAATAAATCAGAAAAGGTAAGTTGAAAGGTAAGAGATCAGGTTGTGAAAGATTTTCATGTTTGGACCTGAAGAAACCACTGGAATTTTTTTGAATAGAGGAGGTAACGCTGTCAGATCTTCACTTTAGGAAAATTACCTTGGCAGCTGTGTCTCGGAAAATAGACTAGAGAGGAGCAGACCTTGCAGCAGGGATAGCAATTAAGAGGCTATTAAAGTCGTCCAGGTGGAAAGTGAAGAGAGCTTGAACTAGTTGGTGGTTGTGTAGGTGAAGAAAAAAGGGATGGATGCCAGAGACACTAAAGAGGTTAAAAAAGAGCAGGCATCACAACTGACTAGGTAGATGTAGAGGATAAGTTATTCTGAGGAGCAGAGACTGGCTCCAAGGTCACAAATCTAACTAGGTTGTACCCCTGTCCAAAATAGGGAAGGCTAGAAGAAGGGCAGCTTTAGGGAGAAAGACAATGAGTTCTGTTCTGGATATGCTGAATTTTGTTTCCAGATTATGTGTTGATACAATTTTTAATAATTGCTTTCTGGCATTTTGTGGTCCATGTTCTCTTCCTTTCTCCACCCCAACTCCCCAAGACAGCAGATAATATGATGTTGTATGTGGGGGCAAAGATCCATAACCTGGATTCTCTGGTAATGAAATCAGTTCTTTGGTTAAGGTTAACTGTTCTTCTTGGTATTAAATGGCTGATATTTGGGACAATGGAAGACAGTGTTTAGTATGTTGTACATGTGTTACCACATAATATATATTTCCAAGTTCATTACGTTGAGAAAGAAGACATATATCACTTATGCATACTACATGCAAATCATATCCATGTTAGAGAAAAATACATAGAGGAAATAAAGTGAAGAATAGTTGCTTCAATCTGTACTCGGGTTCTGTCGGTTCTTTCTATGGCAGTAGAAAGCCCTTTTCATCACGAATCTCTTGGAGTTGTCCTGGATCCTTGCCTTGTTGATAATAGTTAAGTCATTTATAGTTGACCGTCATACATTACCGCTGATACTATGTACAATGATCTGCTTCTGTTCACTTCTTTTTGCATCAGTTCATAAAAATCTTCCCAGGGTTTTTTTTTTTTTGACTGCTTTGTTCATTATTTCTTATGGCCCAATGATATTCCCATACAATCCTTTGCCACAATTTGTTCGGTCAGATATTTTGAAATGGAGAGACCTTTAGTCCTTCCTCTTACAAATATCCAAAAGAGAAGTTGGTGGGGCCAGACTAGGGCTCAGGAAAGAAACTGAGGCTGGATATAGAGATATGGAAATCATCGGCTTAGAGGTGATAAGTGAACTTGTTAGAAATGATGAGGTTATCAAGCAAGAGAAGAGAGAGACTAGAGGAGAGGGGAGGAGAGGGGAGGAAAGGGGAGGGCATGACAATCTTTGGGATATGATATGGATGAGCCAGCAAAAGAGACTGAGAAAGAGCAGTCTAGAATGCTAGGACAGATGACTGCAGGTTCTCTATCCTTTCTAAACTGCTTCATCTGCTGGCACAATGCTAAAAGCAAAAACAGTAAATAAATGTCTGTTGATTTGAAAAGAAGAAGATCTTTGGTTTCTAAGATCCTCTCTCCCATTTCCTTGTGGAATAGATGGCTGTGTGTCGCATCTGTAACAGGCACTAATGTGTTTTCTTTTCACCCATGAGTTCTGATATTAATGAGTAGCCTTCTTTCAGTTGGCTTATTCTTCAAACAAATATTATTGGCATTGATTTTTAGCTACATTTTCTCACTTGAATTGTGAGAGAGGAAGGAGAAAAGAAAAAGAGCCGCCTTGACAGGCAGGCCCCAGAAGGCCCCAAAACAACAAATGAACAAGAAATTTAATTGACTTGAGAGAAAAAAATATCCATAACTTGGCTTCTCTGGTAAGAAGTTGGCGCTTAACCACTCAGGGCTATACCGTCCTCCCCAGTATGGTGAAATAGCTTATCCTGGGGCCAACGGAGGAAGGCAGCGTTTAACTCTCACAAAGGGCTTGTGGGGTTTTGTTTTGGGGGTTTTCCAAGTTTCCCCTCCATCTTGGTTGCAGGTGCTGTGTGGGGTAAGGCAACATTTCCTCTAATCATCCCTTGGATGAAATTGTGAGGCCGGACTCAGCATTCATCCGAGCACTGAGTGATGGATGAGGTTACATGAGGTTCTTAGCCCCGACCGATGGTTGCTTAGCAACCATAAACAGGGAACAATGCAACCTTGGCAACCAGCTCTGAGATGCCTGACATGGGAGAAAGCCTGAATCCAAGGCGAGGCTCTCTAACCAAGCCATCCGAACGAATGACTCAGCAGCAGCAGCAGCAGCTCCCAAATGATTTCTCCTGAGTAGAGGCCCTCCAGTGAAGGCAGGGGGGTCACCATTGGTCAGGCATCATAGGCTTAGAGCCAAAAGAGAACTAGGAGATAACTGAGTCTATTCCCTGTCTTTTCTAGATGGGGACAATGAAAGACAGAGGACTAAAGGGTCTTGCCTAAGGTCACATGAGAAGTAAGTGGCAGGATTTGAACTCAGGTCCTCAGACACACGTTGGCAGGTTTTACACTGTCCCACGCTTCCTGCATAGCTTCAGCAAGGACAGGGTATGAAACTGTTATCAGAGGACCAGTGAGGAAACATGTTACTCCCCTCCCTCCTTAGAGACACAGAGGTGATGGGCTCAAGATGCAGAACGAGGCAGATCCACTTTGAACGAGACCAATGTGGCAATTTGCTGTGTTTGATTGTAATAGAAGGGATGGTGGTTGTTGTTTTTATAATAGGGGAGGCAATAATGATTTTTAAAAAATAAGGCACGGCAGGCTAATATTAATTGCTTTTTTGACAGAATTATTAATAAAAGAAGTAGGTGGAGGGAATATTATAGACAGTTTAGCCAGGTTTTAGCAAAGCTTTTGACTAAGTCTCCCATATCATTCTTTTTTGTTTGTTTGTTTTTAACCCTTACCTTCGGTCTTAGAATCAATGCTGTGTATTGGCTCCAAGGCAGAAGAGTGGTCAGGGCTAGGCAATGGGGGTCAGATCCTTGCATGGTAGACTAACAACCCCCTTTCCTCTTCCTCTATCTTCCCTTTCGGATCTTTTTTCCTTCCCTGTCTCTCTTCCCCTAACTCACTCTCTTCCTTTTATCTCTCCCTCTCTTCCCTCTTTGTCTCTATCTCTTCCCCCTTCCCTCTCTCCCTCTATCTCTCCCTCCTTCTTCCTTTTATCTCTCCCTCTCTCCCCCTCTGCCTCTCTCCTCT
>NW_025365486.1:0-1079 GCF_016433145.1 Gracilinanus agilis | reverse complement strand
TAGCCAACTTTGTAGCTTCTGGACTAGCTGTCTTAACAGCGGCAGAGTAAAAAGCAGCTGCTTAACCTCTCCTAACCCACTCACATAGGACTCCTCAAGAGGTCATAAAAACAAATCCAGATGAACAAAGGGACACCACAACAGGGCACAGCATTGAAGGTATGTGGGATCAGGGCATTTCCATGCTATAAGGGAGTGAAATAGCTCTCAATAAAATGCGAGTTGAGCAACCCCCTCCCCTCCACAGCACCTACAGGGCCAAAGCCAGCACACAAGAGTTAGAGCAAGTTTGGGGTATCCATTAATTTCTTGGCAGCTAACGGGGATCACCAGGGCCAGCTCCCAAGAGCAGCAAGACTTAAGACCCCAAGAGGCTAAAGAATGTGCAGACTTTGAACACAGACCTTGAGCTCAGGCCTGGACGTGGACCCTGAGCAAAGGTGCGGACCTTGGGTGGGGACCCAGTGCAGAGGGGTGCATGACTGTGGAAGCAGTGCCCTGAGATTGTTAAAGGAGCTTCAGGCAGAGGCACAAGCAAGGAGAACACCAGGAGGTTTGAATCTGAGAACAATCAGACCTGAGATCTCAGGAGCCTAAACTGCACATGGCTAACATTGGCAAGCCAGTCACAAGAACCCCAAAAGAGAAAGATCAAGAAGAAATCTTTAACACTCGACAACTTTTACACAGAAAAAATTCAGACAACAGAGGAAACAGCAGAGGAGAATAAACAAGTAACCATATCCAAACCTTCCCAAAACAATGAAAATTGGTCACAAGCTGTTGAAGAGTTCAAATTTGAGATCATGAGAAAGATGGAAGAGATTTGGTTAGAGAAGTGGGAAATAGCTCAAAAGGAAATTAACAGGTTAATAGACAGAAACTCCCAATTGGAAACCAAAATTAAACAGCTGGAAAACAGGATAGACCAAACAGAAAAGGAAAATCATTAGATTATAACAGAAAACCAGTCTCTAAAAACCAGAATTGGGTGAGTAGAAGCCAATGATCTCTCAAGACAGCAAGAACAAATAAAGCAAAGTCAAAAGTAATAAAATAGAAGAAACAGGAAATATCAC
>NW_025365485.1:0-7609 GCF_016433145.1 Gracilinanus agilis | reverse complement strand
GACCCTCACCGCTGCCTGGTGACCAAATTGAGATAATGCCGAAGGGAGGCGTAGTAGCGACTGAGCTCCTCAGGTGAGGCGTTCCCACTTGGGGCCTCGGGTTTGGAGGGGTAGCCCTCGACCAGAGCCCCAAGGTAAGCCAACAGAGCCAGAAGCACCGCAGCCGACATTGTCCATGGCCGCAGAATGGTCATTATCTGCAGAAGGAGAGGGAGGGGTAGCCCCAATTTCCCCACCACATAGCTCTCCCCCCACTTCCCAACTCACTCTAAGAGCCCCCAAAGAGCTGCCAAAAGATTTTGGGATTCAAAGCTGGAAGTCCAACACTTTACAGGTGAGGCAACTGAGGCTCAGAGAGAATTAGTTTGCCCAAGGTAACACAGGTAATAGCAGACACTTATTCAGACTTAGGGGTAGACACTTAAATACACTCACAAATTGGCACCTACATTAGCTGTTTTCCCAATCCCAACTTGTACACCTGAATAGTGTGGGAACTGACTTACTGGCCCATCTCCCCATCACTTCCCTGGCTCTTCCTTACCCCTCCCTGCAGAATCCTTTTTGTCGGAAGGAAGGAGCAGACCCTGTGAGAAAAGAGCCAGCCAGATGCTTGGCTAGAACATTCTTCCACCATTCTTACCACAGCTTTGCCAGCCTCTGATATCATCCTCCTTATTCCTCAGACCAAGTAAAGCAAGACTCTCAGATGTAGGGGCTCTGATGGAGCCACCTATGTCCTCTATCCCCAAAACACCCGCCTATCCTCTATTAAAGACTCCTGTCCTCCTGTCTCTGTCTGGCTATTGGGGAATCTCAGATGGGGGACCCTCCTCAGTCCCCTTTTCTCTCCTAGCCTCCTAACTCTCTGAGCGAAGTGCCCTCCCTTTAAGTCCCCTGCCATCCCACTCTCAGTTTCCCTCACTTCCTTGGAGGTGGGGGTCTCTTTCCCCCATCCCTTCACCCTACCCCCAAACCCTTCCTTGCTTGGACCTTGTTTCTGTACTCACTGTATTAATATGGGAAGTTGGGAGCAAGAGGGAGATGAAGCACGAATGAAGTTAATGGAGGGATTTTAGCTGCTCTGTCCACCTGACTCCCTCTGCGATTCTTTCTTCCTGGGGCTTATATTCCTGCCTGGAAAGAAGCAGGGGAGGGGAAAGGAGGGGGTTATTAAGAGAGGGGGAGGGGAAAAGAGGGGTAATTAAAAGAGAGGGAGGTCCCTCCTTCCCCATCTAATAGGATCACCTGGCTTCTTCACCAGCATTGAGAAAAGTATTGCTCTCTCCTTAGGAACTAGGGGGCAGGGAGGATTGAAAGAGAAAAGGGCAAGGGTCCCTCTGGATTGGAGGAGCCCCCTTCCACACCCCCACCCCCGCCAGTTCTTATCCTATCTGCTCTACTCAGCTGAACAAAGAAAGAGCCAGCTGTGGTTAGGGTTTAGACTCTATAGGATGCGTGCACTACTTTGAATCCATGCCAAAACTGGCTCCCCTACTACTAGTTGTCCATCTAGACATTTCTTTCCCCTAATCAGTAATAACTCCCTTCCCAGATGCATATATCAAACCATCAAAGTAGGAAAAGGATCACAATGACTGATTTCTAAGGTCTCATTCCATTATTAAGCACCCTTAGGTGAGGAAAAGAGAAAAAATAGAGATTTGGAGAGAAGATGGAGTTAAAGGTATTGACTTAGGCAAGGGAAAAGAAAAGTCTCTTTTACATTGAGGTTGGAGACTGAACTGAATAACTTTTTGGCACTTGACCTATATATGACTTCATGTGGAAAGGAGGAAATGCTGAGTGTCAGCCCTAAAGGATAGATAACCCTTGCAGATGTCCTCTCTTCAAAAGGAGACAAGCATTTATTAAGCACTTACCAACTCTTACCAGGTACTGTACTAAGTGCTTCACAAATATTACCTCATTAGATCCTCACAAGGTTAGTAAGTGCAATTATTGTCTCCATTTTACTGTGGAGGAAACTGGGGCAGACAGAGTTCAGGTGACTTACTGAAGGTTACACAGTTAGTAAATGTCTGGAACAAAGTTTGGACTTGGGTCTTCCTGATTCCCTTTTCTAGAGCCCTTTTGACTGTACCCCCTAGTCCCCTCTACCTCTGCTCATACTAGGGTATGTGTGAGGGGGGAAGTTATCAACTTTATAAGTTCCTCCCCCCCCAGAAATAGCTGCATCTCAGCTGACACTGGTGCCAGCTAGGTACAGCCAGGCAGAGGGGACAAAAGAGGCTATCAGTGATTGGAGTCCTGTCTGGTCAACCATTCAACACTACCTTCCAAAGTAATGGTGATGCCAATCAAAGATGTCACCCTTTTCAAGAGAAGAATGCTGAGATTTTAATACTGCAGTTGAGAGAGCTAAGCACTCAGATAACTGGGATATTTCCCAAAGTGTATGAAGAATAGGAGATGACTCTCTCCAGCCCCTTGCTTTACTTCCCAATCCATCCCCAACTTCTATCAGGGTCTAAAAACAAGAATTATATCAGGAATGTTCAGATCATGTCACTATTAGACCAATGGCATCACACTTGCAGAAAAGCCTGGAACCTGATCTCCTAGTTTCTAAGTAAAGAAGATCATCCCCATCTGTGTAGAGCAGCCAGATGACAAATTCAGCACCTTTTTTTTTTTTAACCCTTGTGCTTCGGTGCATTGTCTCATAGGTGGAAGAGTGGTAAGGGTGGGCAATGGGGGTCAAGTGACTTGCCCAGGGTCACACAGCTGGGAAGTGGCTGAGGCCGGGTTTGAACCTAGGACCTCCTGTCTCTAGGCCTGACTCTCACTCCACTGAGCTACCCAGCTGCCCCCAAATTCAGCACCTTTTACAGCAACTTTGAACTCGTGGAAAAGCTGGAGAAGTTGGATGACTTAGGGGGATCACAGGGGTGTATGTACTTGAGACCAAAGAAGTCAGTAGATTCCTCGAAGATGATAGAATGATTACATTAAAATAATTAATTAAAATTTCCATTTTCTATTCTGCTGGTACATCCTGTGTACAGAACCAGGGTCCTCGCTGTTGCTTGACAGAGACAGAGCCAGAGCTAACAGTGAGATCGAGAGAAAGACAGAAATCGAGACAACAAAACAGTGAGATGGATAAAATGAACAGAACTAATAGACTGAGAGAAAGGAAGACCAGAAACCAAGTGTTGATCAATAGCGAAATGGAGAGCGAGAGGGAGATTTACATAGAATTAGCAGACAAGCAGAAAGAAAAAAAATTCAGAGATAATGAAATAGACCAGAAGCAAAGCAAATACTGAAGACAGCTACTGCACACATAGAATCATATCTGGAACAACAACCTAGAGACAGATTTTACTAGTTTTAGGATGGGAGGAAGCTTCAGAAGAGTGAAAGGGAAAGACAGTCAGCTTCATGAGGATTGATGGGAAACTGGAGACAAGCAGAATACCGTTACTTCCAACCTTTTGATTGGTGGTCCTCTATTCTCTGGACGCACTCTTTTTTTAAAAATAAAGATATTTTATTTTACCAATTACATGTAATAACAATTTTCCACATAAGTTTTCTGAAGTTATAAGATCCGAATTGTCTCTCTCCCTCCCTTCCCTCCCCCACTTGAAGATGGTAAGCAATTTGTTCTGGGCTATACAGGTATTATCATGCAAAACATATTTCCATATCATTCGTTGTGGTAAGGGAATATTCATATAAAATCAAAGCCCCAAAATAAAAACACAAATAAACTAATGTGAAAAATAGTATGCTTTGGTCTGCATTCTGATTCCAATAGTTCTTTCTCTGAAAGTGAATAGCATTCTTTGTCATAAGTTCAGGACACACTTTTGATATGACTGAGCAGATAGAACCATTGGCATTTCATCTTTAGTGTTGTGGAAAGAAGGAGGTTTTAGGGAGTCCCCCTAAACCTCTTCCTCTGTTTCTTTAAAAAAGGTGTTCTTGGGGCAGCTGGGTGGCTCAGTGGAGTGAGAGTCAGGCCTAGAGACAGGAGGTCCTAGGTTCAAATCCGGCCTCAGCCACTTCCCAGCTGTGTGACCCTGGGAAGGTCACTTGACCCCCATTGCCCACCCTTACCAATCTTCCACCTATGAGACAATACACCGAAGTACAAGGGCTTAAAAAATAAATAAATAAACAAACAAACAAACAAACAAATAAATAAATAGGCAGATAAATAAATAAATAAATAAATAAATGGATGAATGGATGAATGAATGAACAAATAAATAAATAAACAAACAAACAAATAAATAAATAAATAAATGAGTGAATGAGTGAATGAATGAATAAATAAATAAATAAATAAAGGGGTTCTTGACCTTTTTGGTGTTGCGGACCCTTTTAGCATTCTGGTGAAATGTATGGCCCCTGTTCAGGGTAATGTAGTTTTTTTGTTTTTTTAGTTTGTAATCTTTTTTACACTCCTACCTTCTGTCTTAGAATTGATACTAAGTATTGGTTCTAAAGCAGAACAGCAGTAAAAGGCTAGGTCATTAAATGACTTGCCCAGGGTCACACAGCTAGAAAGTATCTGAGGCAAGATTTAAACCTGGTACCTCCTCTCTCCATGCCTGGCACTCCATCCACTGAATCACCTAGCTGCCCCAGAATAATGTTGTGGATTTTTTTGTCTTGGAATCTCTTACTTTCTGTCACAGAATCTCTACTAATTCCAAAATAGAGGAGTGGTAAGGACTAGGCAACTGAGGTTAAGTAACATGCCCAGGGCCACACAGGTAGGAAGTCTCTGAGGCTAGATTTGAATCCAAGATCTCCTGAGAACAATGTTTTTAAATGCATTAAATAAAATACACAGGTCTATGAAGGAAACCAATTACATTAAAAATAAAGTTATCCCCCAAAAAATTTTAAACCAAGATCATGAAATAATAAGCTCTTAGTGAGAAGGGCTAGGAACAGTTAGGATTACACACTGTCCAGCACTCTGTCTCTAGACAGGTTTGAGGCTACAACATCCAAGGCATATGTGGGCATTGATCCTATTTTTAAAGCTTTCCAAGGATGGCAATCTTACACCTCCTTTCAACTACCTGTTTCTGAGTCAAAACACTCTGATTGAAAATTGTTCCTTATCAGTTAGTTGTGCCACATAGATTGAGCACACCTCCTTTGCCCATCCCAATGGTAGGTGCTGGGATAAGTGTCAGGACAGGACAGACATTGTCACTGGAATAAAATGGAAGGTGTGTGCCAGTGTTGGGGGACATGAGGAATAAGTGGAGAGACCACCAGGCAAGATTAATCAGGGAAAGAGTCCTTCAGTGTAGTAGGTCAGTGAAGCACAGATTGGAAGGAGAGGAAGGAACGTGGCTTGGCTAAAATCTACCAAGATACCATGGAAAATTTCCCCTCATGACAAAATAATATGGGGGCAACCTCTGTGTGAGTCCTGGCTCCCCCTGCTAGATGACTCTGAATCAGAGCAACAAAGAGGCTCAGTGGATAAATCCAGGCTAAGAGATGGGAGGTTCTGGGTTCAAATCTGACCTTCCTAGCTTTGTGACCCTGGGCAAGTCACTTGACCCCCATTGCCTAGCCCTTACCACTCTTCTGCCTTGGAACTAATACATAGTATTGATTCTAAGACAGAAGGTAAGGATTTTAAAAAATAATAACTCTAAATCAATAGTGAGAAACTCTATGACTTCTTCAGTGTGGGAACTCGCCCTACCAATGCAGACACTTGTCTCTAACTTTAAAAAAAGACATAAATACAAATAATAATATTTAAATAATATAATTCATTGTTTGAACAATTATATTATTATTAAATAGACATGCCAGGTGCTTTACAAATGTTATCTTATTTTATCCTCACAACAAACCCAGGAGGCAGGTACTATTATTATCCCCATTTTCCAGGTGAGGAAACAGCATAAGTGACTTGCCCAAGGTCTCATAACTAGTAAATATCTGAGGTCAAATTTTAACTCAGGTTCTCCTGACTACAGTTCTAGTGCTCTGACCATTGTGCCACCTAGTTGTCTCATCAAAAGAACCAATCAACACAAGATCAACATTTTAAAATAACAATAAAAAATAGTTTTCTCTATTCTGTATTTATCTTATAGACTAGGTTTTATAGGTGCTCCTATTTTAGAACTCCTTAGAATTAAATGAGGCCACACCAATGCAACTATCAACAATTTGGAAATGGGTCTTGATCAATGACACATGATAAAACCAGTGGAAATGTGCGTCGGCATGGGGGGGAGGGTTGCGGGGGGTGAAGGGGAAAGTAGGATCATGAATCATGTAACCATGTTAAAAACTAATATTAATAAATGTTTTAAAAAAAAGAATTAAATGAGGCCAGCAATTTTTTTTCTGCTCTTTCCTTATATCCTGGCACTCATCACAGTGTCTGGCTTATAGTCAGCACTTAATAAATGCTTGTTTATAATAATTTAGTGGCAAAGACTCAGAGAAACTCAGTGATTCACTCTTAGTCACACAGCTGGCAGAAGTAAGATTCAGATCTAGATTTTCCTGATTCCAAGACTAGCACTCTATCTACTAAGCCATGCTGTACCAGAAAGGTCCACTGAAGCTTCAATTATTTTTTTTCCAATCCTTACCTTCTGTCTTAGTAGCAATTCTTTTTTTAAACTTTTTAAATATTTTTTCAATTACATAAAGAAGCAATTCTTGGTACTAATTAAAGCAGAAGAACTACAAGGGCCAGTCAGTCAGGGTTAAGTGACTTGCCCAGAGTCACACGGCTAGCAATCTAAACTATTTTTTAAGTTATAGTTGGCATTGGCGGAATTTCCCTTTAAAATACAGTTAAGTGGTATGCAATCCCAAGTAGGAACTTTGAATTAGGGTAGCTGATAGGAGGGTAGAAGGAGGAACAAGACCAGATAGAAAAGCAGCGTCTACAGGGCAGAGCTACAAAGAGCTAATAGGTTTCTGTTTTTCATAAAAATAAGAGCAGGCAGGTGGTGAGAGGGCACTGTGTAGGTGGCAACTGACACAGTGTACAGCTAAAGAGACAGCAATGGGACAGAAAGGAGAGGAGACTATTCTGTCTACTTTAGTTTGAAGGCAGGGAAAAGGGCCCTCTCTGGAAGGATTTGCTAATTTCCTGGAGAAGAAAAACAAATTTAATTTAATAAGAAAGAAATTGGGGGTGAGGGGCAGCTAGGTGACTCTGTAAATAAATGACTTTATTATCAGTAATACAAGAATCCAGGACAACCCAAAGGAATTCATGATGAAAAAGGTATACATTGATATAGAAGGAACTGACAGAATCTGAATACAGACTGAAGCATGCTGTTCTTCACTTTATTTCCTCCATAAATGTTTTTCTAGTGTAAGAAATATGTCTTCTTTCACAACATAATGAACAATGTAAATAGGGAACCAGACCTGAAATCAGGAGGACTTCGGTTCAAATCTGACCTCAGACACTTTCTAGCTGTGTGACCCTGGGTAAGTCATTTAACCCCCATTGCCTAGCTCTTACTGCTCTTCTGCCTTGGAACCAATACTTAGTATGGATTCTAAGACAGAAGGGAAGAAAGGAAGGAAGGAAGGAAGGAAGGAAGGAAGGAAGGAAGGAAGGAAG
>NW_025365484.1:0-2458 GCF_016433145.1 Gracilinanus agilis | reverse complement strand
AAGGAGAAGGAGAAGGAGAAGGAGAAGGAGAAGGAGAAGGAGAAGGAGAAGGAAGAAAGAAGAAGAAGTAATTCCAGCAAACTGAACAAAGGCTTTGGAAGTTCTCAAAATTCAATTAACTCAAGAACTTCAAGAACTCAAAAAGCAAGCAAGAGAGGCAAAGGAGGCTGAAGACAATTTGAAAAAGGAAACACATGAACTAAAACAAGAAAATAAAGTATTAAATCCAGAATTGGCCAGATTGAAAATGAAGCAAAGAAGGCAAAAGATGATCTACAAAGAAAAATCAGACCAAAAGGAGAAGGGTAACCAAAAAGCCAGGAATGAAATTCAGTCTTTAAAAAACAGAACTCAACAACTAGAAGCAAATTACTTCACAAGGCAGCAAGAATATATCAAACAACTTGAATATAAAGAGGGAAACTATAAACAATTTAAGTGAACACAGAATAGTTTACTTGTCAGATCTGTGGGAAAGGAAAGACTTTAAAACCAAGCAAGAGTTAGAGAAAATTACAAAATATAAATTAAATGGTTTTGATTATATTAAACTAAAAAGTTTTTGTACAAACAAAAACAATGTTGTCAATATCAAAGGGAAACAACAAATTGGGAAAAAATCTTTATAATGAAAAACTCTGACAGGGGTCTAATTACTCAAATATACAAGGAGTTAAAGCAATTGTATAAAAAATCAAGCCATTCCCCAATTGATAAATGGGCAAGAGACATGAATAGGCAAGTTTCAGGTAAAGAAATCAAAAGTATCAATAAGCACATGAGAAAGTGTTCCAAATCTCTAATAATTAGAGAAATGCAAATCAAAACAACTCTGAGGTATCACCTCACACCTAGCAGATTGGCTAAATGAAAGAAGGGGAGAGTAATGAATGCTGGAGGGGATGTGGCAAAATTGGGACATTAATGCATTGCTGGTGGAGCTGTGAACTGATCCAGCCATTCTGGCTGGCAATTTGGAACCATGCTCAAAGGGCTATAAAAGACTGCCTGCCCTTTGATCCAGCCATACCGTTGCTGGGTTTGTACCCCAAAGAGATCATAGATAAACAGACTTGTGCGAAAATATTTATAGCTGTGCTTTTTGTGGTGGCAAAAAACTGGAAAAGGAGGGTATGTCCTTCAATTGGGGAATGGCTGAACAAACGGTGGTATATGCGGGTGATGGAATACTATTGTGCTAAAAGGAATAATAAACTGGAGAAGTTCCAGGCGAACTGGAGAGACCTCAGGGAACAGATGCAGAGCAAAAGGAGCAGAGCCAGAAGAACATTGTACACAGAGACTAATATACTGTGGTAAAATTGAATGTAATGGACCTCTGTACCAGCAGCAATACAATGACCCAGGACAATTCTGAGGGACTTATGGTAAAGAATGCTACCCACATTCAGAGGAAGGACTGCAGGAGAGGAAACATATAAGAAAAACAACTGCTTGAACGCATGGGTCGAGGTGGATATGATTGAGGGTGTGGACTCGAAACTACCACACCAATGCTACTACCAACAATTTGGAAATTGGTCTTGATCAAGGACACATGACAAACCTAGTGGAAATGTGCATTGGCCATGGGTGGGGGGAGTGCAGGGGGCGAAGGGGAAAGGAGGAGCATGAATCATGTAACCATGTTAAAAATGAATATTAATAAATGTTTGAAAAAAAAGAATATATCAAACAAAATTTTAAAAATGAAAAATGTGAGGAGAATATATAACACCCTATTGATTCAACCAAAGATCTGGAGAACAGAGCTAGAAGAGACGACTTAAGAATTATTGGTTTACCAGAACATCATGGTAAAAGAAAAAGTTTAGATAGCATCTTACAAGAAATTATCAGAGAAAATTGCCCTGAAGATCTCAAACAAGAGGGAAAAGTGGAAATAGAAAGAATACACAAATCACCTCCTACATTTAATCCACAACTGACAACTTCCAGGAATATGATAGCCAAATTCAAAAACTACCAGACTAAGGAAAAAATATTATAAGCTGCTAAAAAGAAGTCATTCAGATATCAGGGAACCACAGTTAGGATAACACAGAAACTGGCTGCATCTACATTGAAGTACCAGAAGGCATGGAACACAATATTCTGGAAAGCAAGAGAACTGGGTCTACAACCAAGAATCAACTATCCAGCAAAACTAACTATATTATTGCAGGGGAAAGTATGGTCATTCAATAAAATCGAGGACTTTCAAACATTCATCAAGAAAAAAACCAAACTTAAACAGAGAGTTTGCTACACAAACCCAGAACTCAAGAGAATCAACATGAGATAATTAAGAGAATGGGGAAAGGAGAAAATTCTTTTCTTTAAGGGACATAACAAGTTTAATCAATTTATATCCCAAGAAGAAAAGAAGGTACTGGCAAATATTAAAAATTATTATTACCAACAGGGTAACTAGAAGAAGTTTATATAGAAGGAACAG
>NW_025365483.1:0-7261 GCF_016433145.1 Gracilinanus agilis | reverse complement strand
GGGAACTGATGCAGAGCGAAAGGAGCAGAGCCAGAAGAACTCTATACACAGAGACTGACATTCTGTGGTAAAATCGAATGTAATGGACCTCTGTACCAGCAGCAATACAATGACCCAGGACAATTCTGAGGGATTTATGGTAAAGATGCTACCCACATTCAGAGGAAGGACTGCAGGAGAGGAAACATATAAGAAAAACAACTGCTTGAACGCATGGGTCGGGGTGGACATGATTGGGGGTGTGGACTCGAAACTACCACACCAATGCAACTACCAACAATTTGGAAATTGGTCTTGATCAAGGACACATGACAAAACTAGTGGAAATGCGCATCGGCCATGGGTAGGGGGGGCGTGGAGGGGGGTTGAAGGGGAAAGGAGGAACATGAATCATGTAACCATGTTAAAAATGAATATTAATAAATGTTAAAAAAATAATAATAATAATAATAATCAGTTCTAGAGAGATGTGTCTTTATGTAATACATTATTTCTGTACTTTGCTTCTTTTTCAGTATTTTATTCTGATGTTTATAGTATATGCCTTTGAAGTGGCATCCAGTATCACAGCAGCTGTGCATCGAGATTTTGTAAGTATGGTCTCCATGGGGGAGACTGGGAGGATGCTTTCTAATGATTATTCTGATACATCAGAGTTTGGCACACAATTCTCTACCTCCTTTCCCTCTCAGAACCATAATCAAGAAGGAGGCAAACCATGGATTGTCTCCAGGATGCTGACATTCAACAGGCACACTTTCTCCCCAAGGCAGTCCTCTAGTTCCTCCTGGATCTCATGGTCCTCTGCCATGTTTGTTCCATAGCATCCATACTAGAGTCACCTCTGTTCCCTTGACCCCTCACCTGCCACCTACCTTGCCTCTGCCCCTTCCTTGGAGAGTAAGGTGTTAAAGGTCATTATCTGCACCAAGGGGCATTTTCTGAGGCATAAACTCTGCCCCTTCCCCCAGCATAATAATACTTAGTTGGGATAGATCATCTGTCACCCCCACCTCCACCAGCCATTGAGTTCACCACTCAATTTGCCTCAATAACATAGCTGCTCATTATGGCTCTTTTCTCTCTTCTGTTTTCTTTCCTCTCCTTCTTCAGCCTAAACAAATTCCAAATTATTCTCAGTATTGGCCTAATTATGGTATGCTCATATTGGTCCTGTCATCCAGAAGTAGACCCATAGCCAATCTCCCCCTACACTTGCTGAGTACAATTTTGCTCCCCACTACAACAGAGAACCTCTTAGCTTAAAAGTACTTTGGTGCTTCTACGGTCCCAGACTAGAAATTGTCGGGCTAAAGCTGTCGTGTCTTTTCTCCTTGTAGTTCACGACCAATCTCTTCCTGAGGCAGATGCTGGAAAGGTACCAGAACAAAACTCAGTCCAATAATGATGACATATGGAAAAATAGGGGAGTGACCCAAACTTGGGACCGCCTCATGCTCCAGGTAAGAATATGACAGCCAATGACTGAGGCTCTTCCCTGGGTGAACAAGTCACAAGAGGGGCTTAGAGAAAGACCTCTCACAATGAGATTGTCAGAAAGAAGGTGGTCTCAAAAGTATGGAATGAGACATATGTTTTTGGACATGGCCAACAAGGGAATTTGTTTTAATTGATTACAAAGGTTTGTGTTTCTCCCTTTTTTTTTTTAATTGGAGTGATGAGTTGGGAAGGCAGCAATGCCCCCTCCCCCCCCAAAAAAATTTAAAAACAAAAGAGGATCATTGAAACATTTTTAAATGCACAGAAGAAAACAGAAGGAAAACCAGAGGAAAATACAAACAAGCAGGATAGCTTTATAACTTAACATGTCAGTTTTCTTAATCTGTACTTAAAAGAGATTATCGTTTATGTATAGTCTTTGTTTTCTGTCCTATATGGCTCATTTTATTTGATGATTGTGCAAAATAATTTTTTTAATTTAAAGAAAAAATAGGAGGGCAGCTGGATAGCTCAGTGGATTGAGAGCCAGGCTTAGAGATGGGAGGTCTTAGGTTCAAATCTGGCCTTAGACACTTCACAGCTGTGTGACCCTGGGCAAGTCACTTACCCCCCATTGCCTAGCCCTTATCACTCTTCTGCCTTGGAGCCAGTACACAGTATTGATTCCAAGATGGAAGGTTTAAAAAAAAAAAACAAAGGAAAAAAATAAAGAAAAAGTAGATTGGTTCCTGAGTGTAGAAGGCCTTGGGGCCAACTTATTTCAAGCTTAACTAGAGAAACTTAATTTTAAATTGATTTTTTAAAGATGAAACTGATGGAGAAGCCTATTAATAAATACATTTAAAAGTATCTTTTAAAGGCTTATTATGAGCCAGGTAACTGTGTTAAGTGTGGAGGGTAGGAATAAAAGTAAACAAGGTGGTGTCTATCCACAAGAAATTTACATAAGAGGGGAAGGATTGGGGTAAGGTGAGAGTACTTGAAGGGAACTTGGTCTGAAAGTAACCTGGTTCTGGGCAAGATAAGGCCAAGGATTACTTATCAGAGCCTGAGTTCCCAGGAACAGAGTACAGCTCCGAATGGGATAAGGATGGCCAGAGTGGAGGGAGAAGGGCTTTGAAATGACTAGAGAATATGTGGTAGCCTGGGTTCCAGGCCAGATAAAATAAAGGCTCATGTATCAAAGCCCCATCCCTGGGACAGAGATCCATGAATCTAAGTGTCATTTACTGAGATGATAGTCATGTAAAATTTGAGTAAACATGGCCTTGAAAATGTCAAGATATTACATGATAAAAAAATTTATATTTTTCCATTTATATCACAGATATGTGGATAATCCCAAATTCCTTGCACTTTTAAAAATATGCAAACATACAAACACTGGACTTCTGTAGCCCTTTATATATCACACATATTTGACACTTCCTAGGCCTAATATGTATTAAGATGGTAAATGTCTGTTGAATTAAATTGTGTTCAGTTGTTTCGCTCATGTCTGACTCTTTCTGACCTCATTTGGTATTTTCTTGGGAAAGATACTGGAGTGGTTTGTCATTTCCTTCTCCAGCTCCTTTTATAGATGAGGAAACTGAGGTAAACAGGGTTAAGTGACTTGCCCAGAGTCACACAGCTAGAAAGTATCTGAGGCAAGAATTGAACTCAGAGCTTCTTGACTTTAGGTCCAGTGCTCTATTTACTGCACCACCTAACTGTCCCAAAAAGGATGGGATTAGTGAAGAAGATACCAAGTTCGATCTTTAACAAGGTGAGTTTCAGATGTGGGACATCTGAGTAGAGATGTTCAGGAGGCTGAGCTACAAGCTGGAATTCAAGGAAAAGTTTAGGACAAGTCTGAAGAGTGATCTGTGGAGAGAACCCATGGACGCAATATAAGGGGGAGAGTACTGAGAGATGTAAGAGACGGCAGAACAGAGCTGTGAGAGAAGTCTTTCCCTGAAGGAGGACTTCAGGTAGGTCTGGAAAAATGCATTGGATTTCTCATGTTCTACCTTGTCCTGTTGCTTATGTTTTTTTAATATTAAAACTTAAATCAGGGGGCAGCTGGGTAGCTCAGTGGATTGAGAGTCAGGCCTAGAGACGGGAGGTCCTAGGCTCAAATCCGGCCTCAGACACTTCCCAGCTGTGTGACCCTGGGCAAGTCACTTGACCCCCATTGCCCACCCTTACCACTCTTCCACCTATGAGACAATACACAGAAGTTAAGGGTTTAAAAAAAATCATTTTTATATTAAAACTTTTTAAACTTATTTTATATTATATATAAAATATAACTTATTTTATATTAAAACATTTTATATTAAAACTTAAATCATTTCTACAACTAAGACTTTAACCATCATCATCATTAAATAAATTAAGATCACCAACTATGTGGCAAGGCAGGGACCTCATCGTGCTTGTCTGTAACTTTTCAGAGCTTTGCATTAGTAGGGCTTCAGAAAAATATTTCTCGGTTGATTCTTCACTTTAGTTGGCTGGACCTGGAATCAGTAGGAAAGAAGATGGGGAGCTTAGCTTCGTTGGGTTCCTTTCCCTGTCACTGACTTCTCATTTGGCTTCTGACTCCCTGAGAGTGGCGTACATTTTGATTGTTCAGTCAAACTTAATTTTTTATGAAAACAGTATGATTATTAGCTAAAAATCTGCAGATTGTACCCCTCAAAAACTCTTGGGTCCTTTGGAAGCACTGGAAATTGAAACCATTATTGTTACCTTCCTCTACAAAAAAAAATAAATAAAAATTTTAAGAATCCAAATACATTTGACAGAATGGTCTAACTTATATGCTTGAATTGGGACAAAATAAAATGTTTTGTAGAAACCAAATCCTCATTGAAGAATTTTTCACCTATGAGTATATATGTACAAGACAGGCCCTCCTTGTGGTTAAGTCTGATATTGTAACCCACCTCTAACATGTAAATGCTGTGCCTAGACAAAGGGAGAAAAGAAAAGGGAAGCTCAGGTACTGGAGTCACAAATGTTTAATCAGAGGATCCCAATACCTAAAGAATTTTATATACCCAGTAAGCGATAAGCCTGGCCTTAATCTTAAGGATTAAGCCTTAACCCTTCCTCAAGATTTTCAATGCAACACAATTAAATAAAGATATAGGCCTACATATTTATGTAGAAATACATGTATATACATATGTATATATATGATATATAGTATTACATACATATGTGTACATAAATTTCCATGCTAAAATATCACCAACTTTATGATGAAGGTCATCAGGAAAAGGATTTATTTTATAGAAATTTGCTTTTGAACTATATGTGCACTTGAAAATATTTTATTCCATAAATTGAGTAGCATCTATAATTTGAACTTCTCACCAAATATTTTAATGGAACTGGCAAAAAGGAGAAAATTGGTGTGTTTTAGTGTTTTGTTTCCATTCCCTATACATTGTCTACCCTTTGACTGAGCTATTTAACAGAAATGAATTTTCTGAAAAGCAAGAGGGAAATAAAAGCTTTTGAAAATCTACAAGTGAGGGCAGCTGGGTGGCTCAGTGGATTGAGAGTCAGGCCTAGACATGGGAGGTTCTAGGTTCAAATCTGGCCTCAGACACTTCCCAGCTGTGTGATCCTGGGAAAGTCACTTGATCCCCATTACCCACCCTTACCACTCTTCCACCTAGGAGCCAATACAAAGAAGTTAAGGGTTTTAAAAAAAAATCTACAAGTGGGATAATCAGACCCTTTCTAATAGAATTGACTAGGGGCAGCTGGGTGGCTCAGTGGATGGAGAGCCAGTCCTAAAGACGGCAGGTCCTAAGTTCAAATCTGGCTTCAGACATTTCCTAGCTGTGTGACCCTGGGCAAGTCACTTAACCCCTATTGCCTTACCACTCTTCTGCCTTAGAACCAATAGTATTGGTTTCAAGCAGAAGGTAAAGGTTTAAAAAAAAAAAAGAATTGACATAGTTTTGTGGGAAAAAAATTTTAATATCCTAACAGGGCCCACTTGTTTTCTGTTTCAGCTATGTTTGTACTAGATTTTAATCTTAAGGGCAAATATACTCCAAAGTTTCAGTTCCACCAAAAGCAGTGAAGTCCAAAATGAAAATAACTAAAAAATAGCTTAACTTATTTCTAATTTTAAACCTCTAAATTAGTTGAGCTGCCTTTTCATACACCAAAGTACTTGCCAGTACTCCGTACCTGTATGAAGCAAAAAAAGCAATCCATCTTTTTCCCCTTTAAGATATTTTAAGTCACGATGTATTTTATTTTTCTTTTTTCTCCATCATCTAGCTTGGTACCTGGAACATAGTAGCTTCTTAGTAAATACTTGCTTGACTGATTATTCTCCCTGAGGCCAGAAGCTGGAATATCCCAAAAGTCACCACTAATAATAATAGTTGATGTTCATACGGAGCTGTAAAGTTTGTAAAACACTTCCCTAATCTCATTTGACCTTCATAACAACCCTATGAGCTGTGAGCTGAGTGCTGCTGTCCTGTTTTATAGACAAGGAAAATATTTTCCTCTGTTGAAATAAATTACTCTTGAGCAATCTAGCCATTATTTTGATCTGTCTTCAATAAAAAAAAAATTTGAGATTCAGAGCTGCTAAATGATTTTTCCAGGGTTACACATCTTATAAGTGTTTGAGACAGGATTCAATCCCAGTTCTTCCTCACTTCAAGTCAAGTATCTATCCACTCTGACTCATTGATTCTAAACATAACTAGAACTGTAATGTTGTTCAGTCATTTCAGTCATGTCTGACTCTTCATGACCCCATATGGGTTTTTTTTTAATTAAAGATACTGTAGTAGTTTGCCATTTATTTCTCCAGCTCATCTTACAGATGAAGCAACTGAGGCAAACAGGGTTAAGTGACTTGCCCAGAGTCACACAGCTAGTGTCTGTGGCCAGTCTTCAACTCAAAGAAAATGAGTCTTCCAGAATCCAGGCTAAGCACTCTATTCACTGCTGCCACCTAGTTGCCCCTGTAATATATATTTTTATACCATAATAGATATTTTTATAGAATTTTAACATGTATTATCTAATTTTGACCTCATAACAAACCTAGACATTATTATCCCCATTTTAACAGCAAGGAAATCAGTGCTCAGAGAAGCTTAACTTGCTTATGTCATAGAGATAATAGAAAGACTCCAAATTTAGGAATTAACCCATTCTATCCAATAATAGTGTCATCTATATAGGGCAAATAAGTCCATCACAACCTGGCTACAATCTGCCTTTCCACTTTCGTATGACCAAAATGGCCTTCTTGCTGTTCCTGGCACAGGATATTCTTTCTGCCTCTTGTCTGCATGCCTTTCTTTGTATGGCCTCCTCTGCCTCTTAGAAGCCCCTGGTTTCCTTCAAATTCTAACTAAAACATTCCTATTTCCAACTCCCAACTCTAGAGAGAATAGATCTCCCAACTGCTAGTGCCTCCTCCCTCCAAAAAGTTGTCTTATATTTATTTCATATGCATTTATATAGGTATATATTATCTCTCCTTAAGAGAATGTAAACTCTTTAAGACATTCTTTTATTTTGACCAAGATTTCACAGCTAGAAGTCACCAGGAAGAAAAACCAATTCTTCCCATTCTGAGTTTAGTGTTCTTTCCACTATATTGCAAACCTGCTCATTTGCAAGTTGTAATCTGAATGACAGAGAGGAAAGAGGAGAGGAAGGGAGGAAGGGAGGAAGGGAGGAAGGGAGGAAGGAAGGAAGGAAGGAAGAAAGAAAGAAAGGAAGGAAGGAAGGAAGGAAGGAAGGAAGGAAGGAAGGAAGGAAG
>NW_025365482.1:0-5871 GCF_016433145.1 Gracilinanus agilis | reverse complement strand
CATACAGGGTATATACAAAATTAATACACAATGATGGAAGGAATAAACATTTTAGGAATCTGTGCAAAAACACAAAAGTAGAAAATGAGATGTTCTGTGAAGTGGGAAAGCAATCAGGCCAGTTTGACTGAAGCATAAAAGTACTTAAATGGGAGTAAATTATAATCAGTCTGAAAAGACAGGCTGAAAAATAGAAAAAAAAAACATAAAAATGGGATTTAGAGGCTGTCTGGGAGGACAAGTACACAAATGCTTTGATAATTGTCAGTTTGTCAGACCATTCTGAAAAGTATTTTAGAATTTTGCCTTAGATAAATAATTTTAATTAAATAAATACAATTAAATATATAATTGCCTAAAATATAATTAAATATATGTCCTTTGACTCACAATTCAACCACCAGCATATACCCTAAAGAGGTCAAAGATATAAGAAAAGGATCTATATGTAAAGTAAAACTTTTTGTTGAAGAGAACTAAAAACAATGTGGGTGTTTTTCAGCCAGGGAATGGTTGAACAAAGATTTACAAATAAATATAATGGAATATTATTTACTATTAGAAATTATAAATATGAAGCATTAAGCAGAACTTGAGAAGAATTTAATGAACTGTTGCAGAGTATAATGATCAGAATAAGAACAGTTTACCTAGGACATGTAGGTAGCAAAATAGGTTGTAAGCTGGACTTGGAGTCAGGAAGACCTGAATTTAAAATTTAAATCTTCACCTACATATGTTCCCATTGTATGACCCTGGGAGAGGCATAACCTCTCTCTGGCTGAGTTTTCTGATCTGTAAAATGAAGAAAATAATTGCACCTACCTCACAGGTTTGTAAGAATCAAATGAATCGAAATAGGTAAAGTACTTTGTAAACTTTAAAGTATTATAGAAATGCTAGCTATTATTATGACTATAATAATGTGAAGGAAATTAATTTTAAAGACTTCAGAACTTTGATCAATGCAATGACTAGTTATGACTACAATAAATGAATGATAATGCAAAAGGATGAAGTATTAGAAAATCAGAATTTGATACATATTTTAAAGTATAGTCAAGTGAACCAGAAACCTAGAGTAAGTGGCAAGTATATTTTTCACAACCCCCATCATTGTTTAGTATTCTGAAATTATTTGCAGGAATGTTAAAAATATGAAAGGATTCTGACACTACCTAGCTATGTGACCCTGAGCAAGTCACTTAATCTCAGGGGGAGGGGGGAATATATATATACATATATATATATTTAAAGGGAGTGGTAGACCTTCCTAAAACATAACTCTTATGAAATATCATTTCCCAGAGCCCAAACAGATCAAATTCTCATTTTCCTTGTATTCCATAATATTATTTTGATTCTGGGTAGATCCTGCACTGAGTATAATTTTTTTAGCCTAGTATATTGTCCATGATACCTGAGTTTTCTCTATTAGACTGAATGTCTCCAATAGAATATGAGTTCCTTGAGAGCAGGAATTATTTTTTATCTTTCTTAGTATCATCAGTGTCTGGCTCATAATAGATGACTAATATATGTTTATTGGCTTTTAGTAAGCCTCTGATCCCCATCTTTGCAGGATCAAATGTTCACTCCTTTCTCAAATTCATCTGCAAAGACTTTCTCCTGGGAAATATGCATGACCAGGCAACCTTCAGGGATGTATGGAGGAAAATGACACTTGAGTATTCCACTGTTTTATAAATATTGTGCTATTTTTCCACATGTTATCCTAGAAAAACTATTTTGATGTCTATTCCATACATGTCAGAAGATATATCTCTTCTTATTTCTTCCATTCACACATCAACTCACCTTTCTTTTATCCTTGCTTTCCTACCCAGGCCTTTCCAAACTGAAACCTGTGTCTTTTCACAATTTGTTCCAAATAAAGGATTTTGTCAGTTCCTTTCCTAGTATAAGAAGTGCATTAGAAAATTAAAAGTAAAATGGGGAAAGTAACCTTTATGTTGGGTCAAAGGGCAAAGTCTGTTGTACATAACAGTTTCCCATAAAAGACCAGAAACTTAATATGATATCATCTTAAATATGGAATTGGAAAGAACATTAGAGATCAGAATCTGAGGATCTAGACACGATATAAGATGTTAGAGGATGTTAGTTCTGGCAAGCAATTAGGCTGATCATTAATGTTCTATAACTTCTATCTGATGACTTCCTTCATGAAGTATGAATTAATAAAGCGAATGCTCTCTAAGTACTCACAGGCATTTCCATTCATCCCATTGTTGAAACTCCTAAGATAGCTGAGCCTTTCCACGTGTCCTACAGCTAAATTCTCTAATATGTGTTGCCTCCCAATAGAATGTGAACTCCTTGACAATGTAGAGGCTCAATTTTCTGTTTCTTTTGACAGTGTTTAGTACAGTTATTTGAACATACTAATTGCTTAATAAATGATTTTCCATTCACTGTTTATTCCTTCAGCATCAAGGATTTGTGTCTAATCAATACTAGGAAGCCTTGCAAATACCCAGACTGGATTCCAGTGGAATTAATTCTGCTAGGTATTGTTTTAAGGTTTGAAAGTGACTTCAGGTGACTGAATATTTTCTGTCCTGCTTATAGTTCAGAATATTGTCCATAGCAGGAAAATAAAACACTCATTGACTCTAGTTGGCTTATCTTCATGACTGTTTTTTTTTTTATTATTTAGATGACCTGGTATGGCCATTATTTGGGTACTAATTTCTTTAATCACCACTGTATCTCTGGTTGTTACAGATAATTGTTAAGGGAATGATGTCTGTGTGAATTGGGTTGTGGGGAGCCTATGTCCATATTTTTAAGGCATTTCCATTTTCCAAAGGTGCTGAGATAGTTATATGATTGGCCTAAGTTGAGTTCCCTGGCTTCCTTCCTCAAGCAAAATCCTACTTTCTACAAGAAGCCTTTCCCAATCCACTTTAATGCTTGTGATTTTCCCCAGAGATTATCTTTAATGTATCTTGAATATAATTTGGTGGCACATAGTCATTCAAATATTATCTTTACATTAGTTTGTGAGCTCTTTGAAAGAAGAAACTTTTTTCTTTCACTGCATCTCCAGTGGTCATCATAGTGCCTGACACATAATTAGCACTTAATAATTTCTTCAGTGTGACTTTATTACTAAATCAATTGTTAATGCCTAAAAGTTTAAAAGAAAATACCTATACTACATAGAAGAGAGTAAAATTATGGTAATTATTATGCTGAGATAGTATGGACTCACATTAAACAAATATACTTAAGGGTTTAAACAAATGTATGGATGATACATTGTGACTATGCCTTATGAATATCCTTAAGCTTTAAATTTCATATCATATTGTTCATGGGTAGGATGAGCTAACATAATAAAAATGACCACTCTATCCAAATTAATTTACCTACTTAGTGCCATATATATCAAACTACCAAAAAAAAATTTTTTACTGAATTAGAAAAAAAAAACAAAGTTCATTTGGAAGAACAAAAGATTAAGAATATCAAGGGAAATAATGAAAAAAAATGAATGAAGGTAGTCCTAGCAGTAACAGATATTAAACTATACTATAAAGCAGTGGTCATCAAAACATTATGGTACTGGCTAAGAGACAGAAGGGAGGATCAGTGAAATAGACTTGGTGATGTCAGCAAGACTGTCTATGATAAACCCAAAGAGCCCAACTTTTGGGACAAAAATCCACTATTTGACAAAAACTGTTGGGAAAATTGGGAAACAATATGAGAGAGATTAGGTTTAGAACAACATCTCCCACCTACACTAAGATAAATTCAGAATGAGTGAATGACTTGAATATAATGAAGGAAACTATAAGAAAATTCGGTGAACGTAGAATAGTATACCTGACAGATCTATGGGAAAGGGGAAATTTTAAAACCAAGCAAGAGTCAGAAAAAATTACAAAATGTAAAATAAATAATTTTGATTATATTAAATTAAAAAGGTTTTGTACAAACAAAAACAATGCAACCAAAATCAGAAGGGAGACAACAAACTAGGACAAAATCTTTATAACAAAAAATTCTGACAGGGGTCTAATTACTCAAATATACAAGGAGCTAAATCACTTGTATAAAAAATGAAGCCATTCCCCAATTGATAAATGGGCAAGAGACATGAATAGGTAATTTTCAGATAAATTAATCCAATGTATCAATAAGCACATGAGAAAATGTTCTAAATCTCTAATAATTAGAGAAATGCAAATCAAAACAACACTGAGGTATCCTCACACCTAGAAGATTGACTAAAATGAGAGAAGGGGAGAGTAATGAATGTTGGAGGGGATGTGGCAAAATTGGGACATTAATGCATTTCTGGTGGAGTTGTGAACTGATCCAACTATTCTGGATGGCAATTTGGAACTATGCTCAAAGAGCTATGAAAGAATGCCTGCCCTTTGATCCAGCCATAGCATTGCTGAGTTTGTACCCCAAAGAGATCATAGATAAAAAGACTCGTACAAAAATATTTATAGCCGTGCTCTTTGTGGTGGCAAAAACCTGGAAAACAAAGGGATGCCCTTCAATCAGGGAATGGCTTAACAAATTGTGGTATATGCTAGTGATGGAATACTATTGTGCTCATAGGAATAATAAACTGGAGGAATTCCATGTGAACTGGAAAGACCTCCAGGAATTGATGCAGAGCGAAAGGAGCAGAGCCAGAAGAACATTGTACACAGAGACTGATACACTGTGCTACAATCAAACGTAATGGACTTCTCTACTAGCAGCAATGCCATGACCCAGGACAATTCTGAGGGATTTATGAAAAAGAACACTACCCACAATCAGAGGAAGAACTACAGGAGAGGAAACACAGATGAAAAACAATCGCTTGAACACATGGGTTGATGAGGACATGGTTGGGGATGTGACACTAAACAACCATACAAATGCAACTATCAGTAACATGTAAATAAGTCTTGATTGATCACACATGTTAAAACCAGTGGAAATGTGCATTGGATATGGTGGGGAAGTGAAGAGGGGTGAAGGGTAAAGTAAAAAATAAGAATCGTGTAACCATGGAAATTTTTTCTAAAAATATAAAATAATTTAAAAATTAAAAAAAATAAATTTCATATCATAGAAAGCAGTTTTGCTCTGCCATAAAATGCTTCTTATATCAATTAAGAATTGACCATGGGTTCCGGGTTAAGATGGCGGGAGAGTAAGAAGCAGCTCTTAACCTCTCCTGACCAAAACACACAAAACTCGTCAAGGGGACATAAAAACAAGTCCAGACGAATGGAGGAACCCCACAACAGGGCACAGCGTGGAAGGTATGTTTAATCGGGGCATTTCTATGCTATAAAGGAGTGAAACAGCTCTCACTAAATCGCGGGCTGAGCAACCACCCCACCCACACCCCTCCACACACAATACCTATAGCGCCGAAGCCAGCTAAAAAGAAATAGAGCAAGTTTGGGGCACCCATTGAGTCATTGGCAGCTCCGGGGCCTGTTCTGGAGAGCAGCAAGATTTAGGGCCCCAAAAAGCTAATGAATGCACACAAAATCTGAGCGCGTGAGCAGGGTGCCCAGAGCAGACGCAGGGTGCAGAAAGTGGTTCAGAGCGCAGGCTCAGGCGGAGGCGTGGGTGGAGGCAGACACAGCCACGAGCTAAAGCTCTAAAACCCTGAGTGGGGAACCAGTGCAGACAGGTATACGACTGTGGAAGCAGCGCCCTGAGACTTGTAAAGAAACCTCCAGTAGAGGATCAAGCAAGGGGGTCCACCAGGGGGCTTGACCTTGGAAAAAACCAGAACTCAGACCTCAGGAGCCAAAAGACCACGGACAGACACTGAGCGCGAGGATAAACCTGAGAAGCTGCTGGGCTAATGATGGCTACCCA
>NW_025365481.1:0-1886 GCF_016433145.1 Gracilinanus agilis | reverse complement strand
TAGTCCTGCCAGTTACAGCCTCAGTAGGTAAGCTTAGGCAAACCATAACTTCCTTATACCCCTCTCTCTATTACAAAATGGGAATAAGAAAATTTCAAATTTCTATTAAAAGATGGATTTTAATAGTAAGGCATTTTTCATATTATTAGGTAAATGCTTGGGAGGAAGCAAACAGACTTGAGGAAAGAAGCCAGAATTCCTGGAAGTGGCCTGATGGGGGGAACAGCGGACACAGAACAGTTATTCGTAGGGAAAGAGACATGAGCACATTTAATCAACAGAGATGAGGTTCTTCCTCAGTAATGACAAAGTCAACTCTAACTCACCTGAGACCTCAGGTCTGTAGCTGCTACCATTTCTTCTCCCATGTTTCCTCTGAGAGATGAGGAGAGAAGCAGTCTTAGGAAGAGATGCCAAGGGAAGAATAAGCCATTAGAGAGTTCATTCTCCAGCTTTTCCACTTGGATCTCCCCTTTCTCAGCCACAGGTGATTCAGGAGGAACCTGGCCACACCTCCTCCCCATAAACCAATTAGATACAGAAGTGAGAAGGTGGAGATTCAGGGACTTTGGGGTTAATTAAGCTTGATTGGGTCAATTCTCCCCATGTGTTTTGACTCTAGAATATCCCCTTCTGACCCCTCAAACACCTATTTCCTTTAGGGACACCTAAGATTGGTGTTGCCAGGAACATCTCTTCCCAAATTTCTTCAAGAAACATGGACACCCCTAAAAAATGACTGAGATAACAGAGCTCCAGGGATTCTAAATCAGTTATCTTTATCATTATTATTATTATTGCTTAAAAATTTCTCTTTATTGCAGATAGGCAGAGGGGAATGGGGAAATAAGTTCTGTTTTAACTCCCCTCTAATCTGTGGCTCCAGAAAAAGATTTCATTTGTATCAGCTAGGCCCCAAACATTTCTCTTTTGTTCTAAGGCAGAAACTGCTTCTGAGAGGAACTTGGGCTGTTCTTATACTCCAGAACACATAGATGTCTATCAGGAAAGCTCTATGTTCTGTAGACCCAGAATAAGTAATAGCTGTCCCAAATGTTAAATTATAGCATTCAAAATTACATCATTGGTCACATAACAAAAGGATCTACTTTACTCACTTGATGAAAGGCAATCTTATGTCTAGAAGAGGAGTTTTTAACTTAGTGAATTTTAAAAATATAATATTAACATCATTTTAATATAATTAGTTTTCTTTTTAATCCTATGTGTTTTAGTGATTCTAAGGTGTCCTTTCTGTTCTCCAGACTACCCAAAGGAGGCCAGCACCAAAGAAGAACTTAAAAGCTTGGATTTGGAGTAAGCATTGATAAAGATCATGTAGTCTAACCTCCACGTTATATACATTTAAAAACTCAGGTGAGGTGACATGACATGACTTTAGTTGCAAAGGGAAAGGAGTAATACATGGCATTTTCCTGAAGAAATAACCTTTGCTTCTATTGTGAGCATCATAAATCATCAGGATGAATGACTTTTTTACTAAAAGACCATCATTATGCATTATTGAGATGACCCTATAATGTGTGTGTGTGTGTGTGTGTGTGTGTGTGTGTGTATTATATTCTATTTTGGCCATTAAAATCATATTCATATAATCTAACTAATTTAGCAGATTTCATTATCAGGAATAATTTACATAGCATTGTAACTAATTGCTCCTCTAATTCTGTATAGAAGTCACATAAACATGTCTCGATTATGTTTTGGTTTTTTTGACTTTCTGGGGTGTCACAGGGTAGAGTATTTCATTTATGAAGCAGTTTATCTCCATGCCCATAAAACTATTATGTCTGTACCCTCCCCACTTCATTCAACATCTTGACTGAATAGGATTCTTCTTATAATGACCCTGAGACAAAGGAGAA
>NW_025365480.1:0-1212 GCF_016433145.1 Gracilinanus agilis | reverse complement strand
GGGGTCAAGTGACTTGTCCAGGGTCACACAGCTAGGAAGTGTCTGAGACCAGATTTGAACCCAGGACCTCCCATCTTCAGGTCTCACTCTCTATCCACTGAGCCACCTCCATGCCCCATTAACTATTATTCAGAGGACAACTTTGTGAACATCAAAAGATCACATTAGAGGGCAGTTGGATAGCTCAGTGGATAGAGAGTGAGGCCTGAAGATGGGAGGTCCTGGGTTCAAATCTGGCCTCAGACACTTCCTAGCTGAGTGACCCTGGGCAAGTCACTTAAACCCTACTGCCTAGCCTTTATAGCTCTTCTGCCTTGGAACCAATACTTAGTATTGAGTCTGAAACAGAAGGTGAGGGTGATTTAAAAAAAAGTTAATGGGGGGGGGAAGGGAAAGGGGCAAGAGAGGAGACAAAGCTCCGACCCCTCTATTCTGTTCCCACCCAGAGCCATTCCTTCCGACTACCACTTGCTTGCCCAGTTGTTTCCTTCACAATTCACCATTTCAGTTTTTAGAGGAGACCTTTTCTTCTCCAGTTACCTTGTATCTACACTGTGGGTATCTCTTACATTGCTGTTTATTTACACATTGTCTCCTCCATTAGAAGGTAAGCCCCTGAAGGCAGATTTAATTCTTATCTAGATCCCCAGCACCTAGCATGGTGCTTCGTATCCAGTAGGTGCTTAATAAATGTTTGCTGATGGATTGACTCATGGTACCACAAAAATGAGGAGCAGATAAATATGCTCCTCAGCGTTTGGGATCCCTTTGGACTGGTGTCCCTTACACTGCAGATAGCTGACTCCTGGCAATGTGGCATCTAGAAACCCCCAAATTTGTAGGGTTTATATAATATGTTTCTGGTTTATAATAGGCGATTAAACCATTTATGAGACTACCCCAAATGAGAAAACCCCAAGTTTTAGGACTAGCTTGTAAGTTGGAGACCCCAAAGTTTGTCCTTGTTCTTGGGGTTCATCAGATCTTACTAGGTTACAAGTTTGGGGGTTTCTAGGTTCCACATTGACGCTCTCTAGAGCTGTGCGGTTGCTAAGTATGCTCCAAGCCCTGGAGGTGGCTTTCTATCTCTCTTTCCCTCCCTCCCTCTCTGTTTCTCTGTTTCTTCCTTTCTCATTGCCTCTCTCTCTTTCCCTTCTATTTCTCTCTCTGTCTCTCCCCCCATCCCTTAATCTCTCTCTCTCTCTTTATGTC
>NW_025365479.1:0-1956 GCF_016433145.1 Gracilinanus agilis | reverse complement strand
TTATAATAAAATATAATGCTTATATTAAATTAAATTAATATATTATGTATGATGTATTATAAAATATAAAAATTTATATATTATATATAACATATATGATAATGTATTATATATATAATGTAAATTGGAATATGGTAGCTACGGAAGAGGAATACAAAATGCTGTTAGATCAAATGACTCACATACATGTACTTGTGTGTGATACACACACTGACATGCACACATGTAAATACATATATAGACACCAGATGTATGCATGTACATATATGTGCATATACATATATATGGACACACATGTATGTCTTTCTTTTCACTAAGCTCTAATGGAAATTTAGCATTCATGTATTTTATTTTATTGTATACATTTAAAAACCTTCTTAGAAGGGATCCACAGACTTCATCAGATTGCCAAAGGGGTCCAGGACATACAAAAAAGATGAAGAACTCCTGAGGCAGATGATGAGTAAGATGCCTGCTATAGAGCTTTGATTGACAATTATAGCCTGAATTGGAGGAATTAAAATGGAAATGAGAACACCGCCTATACCTGGCTGCCCACCTCCCAGATGCTTCCTGCCATGACTTCTTTTTAGACCAAAAGTTCTTAGTCTTTTTGTGGAATAAACCCCTTTGCCATCTGGTGAAGCCTATGGCTCCTTTCTCAGAAGAATGTTTTTAACCTATATTCATAATGGAAAAACATGATCAATTTTAGTGAAAAGTCAGTAAAAATAAAGATGTAATTTTTTTCCCATCCAAGAACAAGGACTCCCAAATTTTATCCAAAGATCTCTTTGGTGTAAGAATATAAATATTAGGTTTTTAGACTAATATGAAAGTTCAAAAGTAATTTTGTGGTTGCCAATTTAAAAATATTATAGCTTAAGTCAAAATGACTTTTAGTAGCTTTATTTACAAAGAGGTGGAAAGACTGAAAGTGGGGAAATATAAGAAGAGGTTAGAGAAATATCTAGCCTAACACCCTAAGTGTTGCTCCAGTGACTAGTTCAGCCCTGGCAGGGCTTGATAACCTTCAGCCAGAGGACCCAGTAGTGTCTTCAGCAGGGGTTCCACCAACTCAGCCTCCTCCAGGAAAGGAAGGCCTATCCGGAACCAGTCTCTCCAGAAGCCAGGAAATGAAGGCCAGCTACTCACCCATCTCCCTGATGTAAAGTATCCGAAGGTGAAGTCCCTAGAAGTCCTCCAAAGAAGCAGTCCAAAGCCAAGATCCAAAAGTGAAAACTAAGTCCCTTGGACAGGAAGTTCAGGACTTTTTATTTTTCCATGTCCCTTCCTGTCCCTTCCTCCACTTTACTGGAACCAATCATAGTCTTTCAATTTGCCCAGCACTGCCCAGGGGCAGTGACCTCTGGAGTTGTCACCCACTTTAGCAAGTGACTTGAAACTCTCTTACTTAGTATTAAATAGGGGTGCTTAAGTTTTTGATTGATTAATTTAAAAGTTGCTGATTGATAGACAAAGTTTGATTCACTCTTCACCTGGGGGTCCATAGGCGCCAAGGTAAAAACTGTTGTTTGGACTGAACTCCAAAATAGATGCATGTGTGAAAAAGAGCCATCAGATGAGAAGACCATGAGACTAAGAACTAATTCATCCATTTCTTTATCCATGCATCCATTCAACATTGATTAAGCTATTGCTCCATGCTAGGAAGAGATGACAAAGATAGAAAATCAGCATTCAAATGAACATAATTTGGAATCCAGGACTGCCTCTGGTTCATTCAGACTGTGTGACTGTGAGCTAGTTACTTACTTTCTCAGTGCTCTGGAGAACTCTAGAAAACTATAAATTACAAAAGAATTTTAGATCTTCATTACTGGAGGAAATTTTTCTAATGGAAGTCCTTCTCATTGCTAGATGTGAGACTAGGACATGGTTCCCACTTTGGTAATCTTACAATTATAGAACTATAAGACATATATATATATATAC
>NW_025365478.1:0-4116 GCF_016433145.1 Gracilinanus agilis | reverse complement strand
CTATTTGTAAATATACATAAAGTTGCACAAATGCATAAGGATTTGGTGGAGGGAGCACTAACAAATGAGAGAATCAAGAAAGGCTGCTGATAGAAGAGAATGAGTTGGGGCAAAATAGGTAAGGGGTCCAAGAAACAGAAATGAAAAGGGAGGGAGGGAGGGACGGAGGGAGAGAGAGAGAGAGAGGTTGAGAGAGAGAGATTGAGAGAGAGACAGAGAGACAGAGAGACAGAGAGACAGAGAGAGAGAAAGAGAGAAAGAGAGAGACTGAGTTTGTTCTAGCAATCCATTGACCTCAGTCTCCCCAGTAACAAGAATTAAAGATATGGAGTACCATACTTAGAATTTCCTATCTTCTTACTCTCTTCTAAACCATCTACAATCTTACATACTGCCTTATTGATCTACTGAAACTTATCTCTCCAGCTTATCAGTGATCTCTTACTTGCCAAATCTAATGATCTTTTCTCTGCCATCATCTTTAAGTTTCCTGCAGCATTTAAACCTGTTGACCATCCTTTCCTTCAGGTCTTCTTTCTAGGATTTCATGACTCTTTTCTCTCTCGCTGCTCTTCCTGTCTATCTGCTTCTTCTCAGTGTATAACACTTGAGTGATGTATCTCTGGCATGGATCCTCACATTCACTCATTAAACTGGCTTGAAACCCCAATTTGCACTCATACTATCAGTCTTTCCCAAAGAAAGACCATGTGGGCTATTACTAGTACGCTTTCAAAGCCCAATGAATATTCCTGTCATGAGGGAATTTGGTCCCCCTAAATATACCTATGGCCCTTAAGTTCCCCCCTTGTGAGCTTCCATTTTCAAAAAATCAGCTAGTTACAATGATGACACAAATAACTATTTGCATAATAATGAGGCAAAAGCAATAATAATCAGTATGAAAGACATGCTGTCTCTTTATGGCCTCTTTCACACAAATCATTTGATGATAAAAAGGTCAAAAGTCATGTTTCTATGTAAAAGAAGAAATTTATGAAATTGCCATTATTATGGAGGAATATTTTGATACCTAATACAAGTAGAAAAAGAACTTTGTTTAAATATACACTGATAAAATATGTGTATAAAAAACAGATTTCAGATGGGTTTTTGACACTTTGGGAGAGAAAATTATCTGTAGTTTAGAAGCAAGGGCTTAGAACTTGTCAACAACACAGAGGGATGCTTTACTTGTGTGCAAATAAATGAATATTATTAAAAAGTTGGTAAGAAATATTTTATTAAAAACTAGAGAAATATGATTATGAAGGAAGTTTGAAGGGCACTAAAGAAAGGCATTACCTTCAGAGCTGAGAAATGATATATATCTCCCCTAATTTGAATTTGTTTTATGATTAGAGAGGTTAAAACTTACAAAATGAGAAATCATATAATTATTTGGAGATTGAGGTATGATATTAAGAGGATTATCAATTTGTTAGAGAAATTTGGGAAATAGTGTCTTTTCAAGTGAAAGAGGAACCCTGGAGAGTTAGTGGACTCTCAGCCCAGAAGCTTGAAGGCATGAAAATCTGTTTTGTTGGAAATATGATGACCAGAAGCAGTCAGTAGAAAGGGAAGCTTTAATTGAGTTAATTCCGAACTAGTTGGAAAGAGAACTGATTTCATTAGCTAAGCATTCCTGAATGACCTTTGGTGTTATTTTGAAGAAAGATGAAACTTTTCAGCTTTCATAAGGACTTGTTGTTACCTACTGCCATCTCTGACTTGAGAAGGAAAAGCAGTCGGTCCAATAAATGGTATGGTTTCCTTGAACTGGATAGCTGTGATCTTCATTCTAATTTTGGTTGCATTGGTCCATAATATATGGACCATCAGTATCATATTACCTGCCTTCTTGTGAAGGGAGGAAGAGTAGGGAGGGAGAAAATATGGATTGCAAAAAGTCATAAAATTAATTTTAAAAATTATATATCAACCTGTAATCTGAAAAATATTTTTAAAAAAAAATGATGGTTAGAAGTTTTAGGAGCTCTCAAGTAAGAGACAGTGATGGAGCCAGAGGTATGGTTAGAAAAATATGAAACACTGAGGAAGCAGAGGGCTTAGAATATGGCATTCCAAAAGGCAAAGGAGCTAGAATTACAACCAAGAATTACCCATTCAGCAAAACTGAGGGCAATCCTTCAATTGGAAAATGGATATTTAATCAAATGGAGAACTTTCAAGCATCTCTAATGAAAAGACCAGAGTTGAACAGAAAAATTGGCATTCAAACCCAAGACTCAAAGAAGTATAAAAAGGGGAAGGGATAAGAGAAAGGTGATAAAAGAATAGACATTAAAGGAGGCAACGATTAGAAGCAAAATAGATTTTTGAGGAGGGGCAGGATGAAAAGAGAGAGGAAGAAATAGAAGAGAATGGAATGGGAGAAAATGGACAATTATTAATCATAACTATTCTTAAAATAATAAGTAGTATGTATTTAAAACCATCAGTAAGTATCATCTGCAATAGGGATTAGTTACAAGCCTTCATAATAAGATTAGGAGTGAAGCAAGGATGCCCATTATTCCAATATTATTTAATATTAATATAATTAATAAATAAAATAATATTTAATAATAATATTTAATAAAAAATTGTGCTAGAAATGCTAGCTGTAGCAATAGTGAAAGAAAAAGAAATTGAAGGAAATAAAACAGGCAATGAGGAAACTTAAACTATCACTCTTTGCTGATGATATGATGGTATACTTAGAGAAACCTAGAAAATCAACTAAAAAGCTAGTGGAAATAATCAATAACTTTAGCAAAGTTGTTGATGCAAAATAAATCCAGATTAATTATTAGCATTTCTATATATTCCAACAAAAATCAGCAGCAAGAGTTAGAAAAAGAAACTTCATTTAAAATCACCCTAGTCAATATAAAATATTTGGGAATCTATCTGCCCAAACAAACACAGGAATTATATGAACAGTTACAAAAAACTTTCCATACAAATAAAACTAGATCTAAACAATTAGAAAAACATTAATTGCTCTAGGGTAGGATAAGATAATATAATAAAAATGACAATCATACCTAAAGTAATTTATTTATAATAAATCAAATCATTCCCCAACTGAAAAATGATCAAGGGATGTGAATAGGCAGTTTTTGGATGAAGAAATCAAAACTATCAGTAATCATAAAAGGTTCTAAATCCCTTATTATTAGAGAAATGCACATCAAAACAACTCTGAGGTACCATCTTATACCTAGCAGAATAGCCAATATGACAATAAAAGAAAATAATACATGTTGGAGGAGATATGGCAAAATTGGGACACTAATGCATTGCTGGTATAGTTGTGAATTGATCCAACCATTCTAGAAGGCAATTTGGATTGTATTTTGAGTTCTTCCAAAGCCTGTGTCTAATTCCCTGGAGTTTCTTTGCTTTTCCTTGGTGTTTCTTGGTCCTCCTCTGTTCCATTTGATTTTTGTTCATTACCTGGATAAAAGCTGTCAATTGTGATTTCTTTTTTCTGTTTCTGTTGTTTACTCATTTTTTTCCTTCATTCCCCCCTGTAATTGGCTGTAATCTTGCTCCTCTGATTATTTGCTGGATCTGTGGGTGTAGCTTGCAGCTACTTTCAGTGCAGTCTATGTGGGGGGAGGGAGGAGAGTGTTGGAGCTTCCCTGCCCTCTGAAGACTTCTTATCTGCCCTATTGATAAGATTAAGCCAGGGCAGAGTTGATCTGCAGAGCTGGATGTGCCCATGAGGCCAAAACCTCAAGAAGGGTGGGGGAGGGGGGCTAAAATGGAGTGTTTGGGCTGGGACTAAGCTGCCCTCTCTGCATTTCTCCTCTGGCTGCCTCCCTACCATCTGTGTTCAACACCCTGAGCCTGTCACAGCTGTGCCAACAAGGTACTGCCTTCAGACTAGCTCCCTTGCCCATCCAGAGATTCTAGGATCTGCTGGAGGCTCAGCACAGTAGGTGGGGAGGGTAACTGGGATCTTCCTTCTTCCTTTCCCTCAAACCTGACAGTTCTACTTGGGAATCAATCTAACAAAACAAATACAGCTATTATGCAAAAACAACTACAAAACACTTTCCAAACAAATAAAACTGGGCCTCAACAATTGGAAAGCCATTAACTGTT
>NW_025365477.1:0-1221 GCF_016433145.1 Gracilinanus agilis | reverse complement strand
TGTGTATGTGTGAATGTGCCAGAAGGTGAGAGCTGGAACCTTCTTCTGTGTATGTGTGTGTGTGTGTGTATGTGAATGTGCCAGAAGGTGAGAGCTAGAACCTTCTTCTGTGTGTGTGTGTGTCTGTGTGTCTGTGTGTGTGAGAATGTGCCAGAAGGTGAGAGCTGGAACCTTCTTCTGTGTGTGTGCGTGTGTGTGTTTGTGTGTGTGTATGTGTGAATGTGCCAGAAGGTGAAAGCTAGAACTTCCTTCTTTCTGTGTGTGTGTGTGTGTGTGTGTGTGTGTGTGTGTGTGTAAGTAAGAGAGGGGCTGAATGTGCCAGAAGGTAAGACCTAGAACCTTCTCCTTTGTGTGTGTGTGTATGTATGTATGTTTGAATGTGCCAGAAGGTGAGAGCTAGAACCTTTTTCTTTCTGTGTGTGTGTGTGTGTGTGTGTGTGTGTGTGTGTGTGTAAGTAAGAGAGGGGCTGAATGTGCCAGAAGGTAAGACCTAGAACCTTCTTCTGTGTGTGTGTGTGTGTATGTTTTAATGTGCCAGAAGGTGAGAGCTGGAACCTTCTTCTTCTTTGTGTGTGTGTAAGAGAGGGGCTGAATGTGCTAGAAGGTGAGAGCTGGAAGCTTCTTGTGTGTGTGTGTGTGTGTGTGTGTGTGTGTGTGTGTGTGTGTGTGTGAATGTGCCAGAAGGTGAGAGCTGGAACCTTCTTCTTTTCAACAGGCCCCCAACCTAAAAAAGTTTCCTATTACATAAGTTTCATTTAGCGAAGCTCAGACTTCTAAAAAGATAAAGCTTGTTCTGCGGCCTGCAGGGACACGGAGGAGCAGAGATCTCGGGGAGAATTCTTCATCTGGGCTGATGGCGCAGGCCTGGATAAGTAGGAGGAAGAGGGAGAGGGAATGGGGCGAGGGCCGGGGAGAGATTGGGGTCTGTCAGGGAATGTATGAATAAAGAACCACAAATTGGAGTGAATTACAGCTCTAAGGCAGAAAAGTGGTAAGGACTAGGCAATGGGGCCAAGTCACTTGCCCAGGGTCATCTAGCTGGGAAGTGTCTGAGGCCAGATTTGAACCCAGGACCTCCCATCTCTGGGTCTGGCTTCTTAATCCACTGTGTCACTTAGCTGCCCCAAGTACATAATTTTCAATACTATAGAGAACCTGAGGTTCAGTCAGTCAATAAGACTTTATTGCTCACTATCTGCCAAACACTGTGCTAGGTAATAG
>NW_025365476.1:0-7340 GCF_016433145.1 Gracilinanus agilis | reverse complement strand
AAGGAAGAAAAGGAGAAAGGGAGGCATGGAGGGAGGAAGAAGAAAGAGAATTCTACTATATACTCTACTGTTATAGTTATACTTATCTGCTTATGGCTTACATATAGCATTCCATCTCCTTTCTCTGTTCTCCCATATCAGTGCCTTTGTACTGAATGCTCCCAATTCTACTTCATTCCCCTTCTCTGCCACTTAAGATCTCTGCCTTCAGGGTAGCTAGATGGCTCAGTAGAGAGCCAGGCCTGGATATTGAAGGTCCTGGGTTCAGATTTGGTCTCAAACACTTCCTAGCTGCATGACCCCAGGCAAGTCATTTAATCCCAGTTGCCTAGCTCTTACTGCTCTTCTGCCTTCAAATTTGTATCAATTCTAAGATAGAAGATAAGGCTTAAAAAAAAATCTCTACCTTCAAGACTCAGCTTAAATACCAACTCCTTCAAAAGAGTTTCTCTGCCTCCGCCAATCAGTTGCTAGATCCTTTCATTCCAAGTTTACCCACCCTTTTGGTATCTTATAATGACCTACTTATTGAGATGTTGTCTCCCCTCCCAGGATGTATGGGGTTTGCAGGAAGGATTAGCAACTCTTGTGTGAGGGCTTGCCAAACCCTTTTCAGGGCTGCTCATCCGTCTCCCCAACTTCTGCCTGTGACTTCAAGAAGATGTAGAATGCACAAGCACACACACACTCCAATAAAACACTCTCATAAGATGGGCTGAACCAGAATGAGAATAACCAATGGCCCTCAAACCTATCAGTGAGTTTGGGGTAGGTCTACCCCAAGCATGAGAAGACCTCTCCTAGTGAAATGGGTGGATGAGAACAATTTGTTCCACTGACCATGAAGGTGGCAGAAGCAGCTGCTGTGGAGCACTTGGAGCTTGTTTAGACATCAAAGAAGCTAAGGTCATATACTGCATCTGGGGCCATCACAAGTCATCCTGACTTTTATCTTACTACTTGATTCCAATGACTCTGGAAAAGAGAGTGAAGCCTGATGACATTGTGTATCTTCGCCTCACTTAAATCCAATTCACACACAAGTCAAACATCTCCCAGTGATGGCATTGGTCCTCTTCAGAAACAAATGACAAACGAACTGTAAGCCCTGTGAGATATAATGGGAAAAGGATAGAGATAGGATAAGATTTAAGAGAAAGATTCACTCTGGGTCTCCCCCTTATATCTTTTTTTTTTAAGAGGGCAGGAACTGCTTTTGTCTTTCTTTATATTCCTAGTGCTAGACGTGTTGTGAATAAATAATAAGTGCTTGCTGAATGGTTTATGTTTGAACTGTGCCAGACGTCAAAACTTCTTTGTTTACTAGTATTGTGACTGATAGCTACAAATGCACCCTGATTTCATAGTCATGGAATCTGGGAGTCGGATAGGAACTCAGCAGGCATCTAACCCAACCTTTATCTTAAAGAAATCCCTACTATATCATACTTGACAAATGGTCATCTAACCTCTACAGGAAAGCCTCCAAGGATGGGGAACTCACCAATTCTTCCATTTTTTCATACCTTAAGTATCTTAAGTACTTTAGGTAGCTTAGGTACTTCAACTAACATAGATATCTTAAGTATCTTAGTGTCACCTTTTGTAGTAATTCAATCAGTTTAACACCATTGTTTCCCCATCATTACTTTAAGTGAATCTTATATCAGATCTTTTAAGTATCTTGGTTATCACTTTATATAATAATGAAACCAGTTTAATCCCATTGTTTCTCTTGATTATCTTAAGTATCTCTTGTGCCATAGATAATCCCAAGTATCTTAACACTTTCCCCATGTAGGAATGTGATCAGTTTAATTCTATTGAGTCCTGTGAATTGTTTTCTTTTCTTTTTACATTTTTATGCTTCTCTTAAGTGTCAAATTTGATCATCAAATTTTCTTCACAGTTCTGGTTGTTTCATCAGAAATGACTAGAAGTTCTTATTTCATTAAATGTGTATTTCTTGTCCTGGAATATTATGCTCAGTTTCACTAAGTAGGTAATTCTTGATTATAATCCTGGATCCTTTGTCTTATAGAATTTCATATTCCCTGCCTTTCAGTTCTTTCATGTAGAAGTCACTAGATTCTATATAATCCTGTCTGTGACTCCATAATTAAAATATTTAAATGATTTTGTCTGACTGCTTACAGTATTTTCTCGTTGATCACCAGGTCAAGTTCTAGAATTTAGCTGTAATAGTCCTGGTTTTATTAAATTTGGGATCTCTTTCAGGAAATGATAGTGGATTCTTTCAATTTCCATTTTCCCTTTCTGTTCAAAAATATTAAGGCAGTTCTCCCCACTAATTTCTTGGAATATATTTTCCAGGCTCTTTTTTTGAACATGGCTTCAGGCAGTCCAGTGATTCTTAAGTTTTCTTCTGGATCCTTTTTCCAGGTTAGTTTTCTTTCCAATGAGATATTTCACATTTTCTTCTATTTTTACATTCTTTTGAATTTGTTTTATTGTTTCCTGCTGTCTGTCTTATGAAATTATTAGCTTCCATTTGTCCAATTCTAATTTTTAGGGAGATATTTTCTTCTCTACGGATTTTTACTTCCTTTTTTCTTTTTTCTAAAACCCTTATCTTCCATTTTGGAATCAATACTGTGTATTGGTTCCAAGGCAGAAGAGTGGTAAGGGCTAGGCAATGGGGGTCAAGTAAATTGCCCAGGGTCACATAGCTGGGAAGTGTCTGAGGTCAGATTTGAACGTTGTGTTATTGGAAATTTGGGGGTCTTTGAACTACATTTCCCATGAGCCTACTGGCTTCCTGTTGTTACACAATGACAAAGACAAAGGTGTAAAACTGAGGGGGCTGATGTTTCACTACCTCTTTGTTCTCTATCCATCATGGTGGCAGCAGGCAAGGCACACCTTTTGAACAGCTTAAGCTAGCATGGCAAGTGGCTTTATTTTCTAGAGGCTACTAATAAATCTTAAAAAATAGCATTTTTAAGATATCTTTTTATATTAATTTTATTTTTTACAACCTAGGACCTCCTGTCTCTAGGCCTGGCTCTCAATCCACTGAGCTATCCAGCTGCTCCCTACTTCCTTTTTTTTTTTTAGAGCATTATTCTTCTGTTTGAGGTTTTGTATTTCCTTTTTCAGGGATCAGTTTTCTTCAGTGGATTTTTGTTCTAAACTGTTGACTTTTTCTATCATTTTCTCTTCTAATTTTTCTTCTAAGTCTCTTTATTATTTGTTTTTTTTATTTTCTTTTGGAGTTCTTCCAGGAGTTCATTTTGGGCCTGAAATTCTTTCTCATTTGTCTTTAAGGTTTACACATTTCTGTTTGGACACTACTATACTCTTCTGAGCTTGGATTTTGGTCTTTTCTTTTTTTTAATAGCTTTCCAGGGGCAGGCCTTTTCTTTGTCTTTTACCCATTTGAGGTTTGTTTTTCTTTTTTTTTTTTTCCTGATCTTGCCTATGTGTTGAGGCTCAGCTTTTCTTCTAGGTCAGAAGGAGTACTATCCCTAGATTCTCCCCAGAGTGCCACATGAAGTGAATTTAGCCAGATTCCATTCCTCAGCTACCATCTCCCTCTGATGTTGCAAATGTTAGAGTTATTCCTTCTGTTGAGGGTTCCCTTGGATGTGTTTACACCAGGTTACTCATCAAGCTCCTCAGGGTATACTTGCACTGGGCTGCACCTCACATTGCTTTTTCCACTGCTCTCACTTCTTACTCCAGGTAGACTGGTCCTGCCTGCTGCCCTTTATATTTTCTTTGACTGAAACCTTGCTTCATTCTGCCTTCCTTTGGTTCTGTTGCTCCAAAATCTGTTTTGAGATGGGTTTTTTTTTCTTTTGTGTTTTTTTGGAGGTAGGTTTGGTTGAGCTCAGAATGTTCTTTACTCTGCCATCTTGGCTGCTGGAAGCAGAAGTATTCCACTCCTTCCACTTTTGCACAGTTCTAATTCTTAGGAAGTTTGTTTCCCACCCACCCCCAACATGGCATCTAATTTTACATTATTGCAACTTTTCATCTATTGTTTCTGTTATTAATTCCTAGGCCCATACAGAACAAAGTCTAATCCCTCCTTCTCAGGATGACACTAAACATTTAACAGACGATTATCATGTTCCTTCTGAATCTTTTATTACCCAAACTAAAACATCCACAACTCCTTAAATTGAATCCCATCCAACCTGGACTTTGGGTCATCTTCCATGCTGTGGATACTTGGATTTGCCAATTTTCTTCTTTTTTTAAACCCTTTCTTTCCTAGTAATAATTTTAAGACAGAGGGACAAGGGTCTTGGGATATTTCAAATGAGATGTTCTTTTAATATATGTGCTGTCAGAACTAGCAGCAAGTAATCATGATACAAAAGAAATTTTTAAAGTGGTTAATCTATGCATGGGTTTTAATAATACAGGTTCTAAGAATTTGGTAATTTTCAAAAGATGGAGTTTCTAATGGATAAATAAATAATAGGTGTGAATTCTAGTGCAAAATAGACCCAAAAATGATGAATCAGAATAATCTTGATGGTATTTGATCAGCTATGTAGCAATGTTTTGAAGTAAAAGGAAACTAAACTGGAGATTCTATTATATTCTGTTTTAAAGAGAGGTTTGAAAGGAATAAGAGTAAATGCTCTGAAATTCATTTTGTTTATATACTGAAAGATTGCTAAAGGATTTAAAGTTATTTGTAAGTTATGGAGTTCAAACTAATATCTGTTTCAGGAGATAATACAGCCCTGTTTTATATTTACTATGAAGCTACTCAATCCAGCACTCCTGTTCCTTAATTCAGGTTTTGTGACTAAAGTGTGAGATGTTAATTATTACCAAAATATGTAAGAATAACTGAGTGATCAGTCTTGTAGGGATATGAGGAAATGTTTTCCCTGTTTGTTTTTTGTGACAAGTCCCATAATCAGCACATAAGGCAAATTATACAATTAAAGTTTCCATTTCCCCAAACAACCTATTAGGTAGATAATTGGAAATTATCAAATTGTTAGGGAACATGCCTTGAGAAGTAGATGAAGTTAGTGATAGATGACTTGTAGCTTGCAGCTTCAGTTTACCACAATTGAAGTATTAGATCTTGAGCTTGGAAATATAACCTGAAACTTTCTGGATTTCCTCCAGAATCTGGGAGATAAAGAAATTTATTTGTAAAATAATAATTCAAGTATTTATAGATGTCCTATTAATGTGAGCTTTGCAAAAGGATATTTTGTAACAGAAACATCACTTGTCAACTCTGCAAACAACTTAGGAATCAAACTTCCTAGAAGGATCAATTCTTATCCAAGAATGATTTCTGGAGATGAAGTATGTTGGCAAAGATACCCAAATGTTAAGGTTTAATATCAGTTTCTCTTGTACTAAATTTTCTTGTGTTACTCTTTTGCCTGAACCCCATCTAGGGATTAACCCCCCGCGGCCTTCTCCCCGGCCACCTATGGCAAATGGACATCACCCACGTCCCTTCTTTCGCTAAACTTAAGTACATCCATGTTTCCATCGACACGTTTAGCGGTTTTCTTTTTGCATCTGCACAATCTGGCGAAGCCACCAGGCATGTTATCAAGCATATGTTCCTTGCCATGTCCATGATGGGAAAGCCCCTCTCCCTCAAAACAGATAATGGCCCCGGCTATACCAGCCAGGCCTTCAAACAATTTTGCTCTCAGTTAGGCATAAAACATGTTACGGGCATCCCTTATAACCCACAAGGACAAGGCATTGTTGAACGAGCAAATCAAACCCTTAAGAACACCCTTTTTAAACTCAAGTCCCAAGAAATCCTTTACCCATTGTGTGGCAATCAGACCCTGCTTCTTGCACATGCCCTTTTTGTTCTTAACTTCCTCACACTGGATGCGGAGGGGCGTTCCGCTGTCTCGACCTCCTTTTTTTGAAAGAGGGCGGACTATGCGCAGCCCTGAAAGAAGAATGTTGTTTTTACGCAGACCACACTGGCATTGTAAGGGAATCTATGGCAAAATTACTAGAACGCCTTGCCCTAAGAAAAAGGGAGGCCGAGGCTCAGGAAGAATGGTTTAACAATCTCCTAAAAGGTTCCCCTTGGCTTTCTACCCTGATCCCCACCATTTTAGCCCCCTTATTATCTTCCTTCTAGTCCTCACCTTTGGCCCTTGGGCTTTCCAACGCCTGACTGGATTTATCAAAACAAGAATTGACTCGGCCCTCACTAAGTACCCTATGGTCCAATACCATCACATAGAAATAACAGACACTGAACGGCCACACACCTTGCCTGACAGTGACCGTCTCCGTTTCACCGGCAGGGCGGTAACCCAATGACGGGATTAGCACAGGTCCTTGACCCTTGATGGCCAAGTAACTCCCCCTGTGTAGCCTAAGACAGGGGCCGTCGCTGCGGTCCTGGCAAAATCGCCTCTTTAAAAGAAAAGAAAGGGGGAATTGTCAGAGACCAAGGATCGAAACCTAAAAACCATAGAGACCATAGAAACAAAACTTAGTGAAGGATTTCCCAAGAAACGAAACTTATGTTAGGAATAGAAACTTATCCAGCTTCATCCGGGATAGGCGTGGCGAGACCAACGGCCCGAGACCACTGGAAAATTCCTTACCCCAGTCCTAGAAGCATATAAACCCACTCCCTGCACACAATAAACGAGCCTTGTCACAATTAAGACTGATTTGTCTTTATTGCGCCTCGGTTCCCTTCTCTCCCCCTATGGTTCTTCCAGGTGGCTGACTCACGGGTCTCTCGCGGTTGTATCCGGCTGGATCCGGATATGAGAACATAGAATTAAATTACTTTCCCAGGGCCACACAGCTAAGAAGTGTCTGCGGCCACATTTGAACTCAGGCCCTCCTGACTCCAGGCCTGGAACTTCTTCTTTTTTTTTTTTTTAATTTTAATTTTGAATATTTTCCCATAGTTACATGTTTCATGTTCTTTGTCTCTCCCCCAAGCCCCTCCAACCCCCCATAGCCGACATACAATTCCACAGGGTTTTACATGTATCATTGACTAAGACCTAATTCTATATTATTGATAGTTGGACTAGAGTTATCGTTTAATGTCTACATCCCCAATAATATTCCCATCAGGCCATGTGACCAAGCAGTTGGTTTTTTTTTCAAACACTTATTAATATTCGTTTTTAACCTGTTTACATACTTTATGCCCCTACTTTCCCCTTCACCCCCCCGCTCTCCTCCCACCCATGGCCAACGCACATTTCCGCTGGTTGTAACATGTGTCCTTGTTCAGGGTCTATTTCCCAATCATGTCCACCTCAGCCCATGCATTCAAGCAATTGTTTATCTTATATGTTTCCTCTCCTGCAGTCCTTCCTCTGAATGTGGGTAGC
>NW_025365475.1:0-3887 GCF_016433145.1 Gracilinanus agilis | reverse complement strand
GGGAAAGAGAGTTCTGGGGATAAAATTCTAATAACACAATCCCCCCCCGTGATTCCATTGGGAAAGGAACATGTAGAAATCTCCCAGATTTACATTCCTAGTTTCCTCAGTGAATCAGTACACACAACCAACTTATATCTCTAAAGATCTTTAACTAGAGGTACATACAATATTTCACTTTCTAAGGGGAAATTACAATAATTTGGGGGTAAGAGGTAAATAAAAGAGAAAGAGAATAAAACCAAAGATTTCTAGGTGCATTGACAAAAAGCCTATTAGAGGACAACCCCCTTTGGCATAAGAGTGTACATTCAAAATAAATGTGTTCAGCTCCCTACAGTTCAATTCACTACATCCCAGTGTTCATTCTGGTTTGTATTTTTTTAACCCTTAACTTCTGTGTATTGGCTCCTTGGTGGAAGAGTGGTAAGGGTGGGCAATGGAGGTCAAGTGACTTGTCCAGGGTCACACAGCTGGGAAGTGTCTGAGGCCAGATTTGAACTTAGGACCTCCTGTCTCTAGGCCTGACTCTCAATCCACTGAGCCACCCAGCTGCCCCCCCCCCCAATGTTCATTCTGAATCTTTTGATGCAGTGTGTGGTTTCTGTAGGCTTCTTTATGGTGCCTCCTCCAAACAGTTCACTTTCTTGATTTGGGGAGGTAGCAAGTTTCTTATCCTAAAATTACTCTCAAATAAGAAAATGTTTATAAATCTAGAATTTTATGACAATAACAGAATCCCCCCCCCAGGAGGATGTTGACCAACACACGGATCACTCTCGGGTAAATGGCTGACTTATGTATGAGGTATATGAATCAATTGTCAAAAGAAAATAAAACACATTAAAAAACAAATAAAAGAGAAAAAAGTGATTTCTGGATGAAACATAAAATATCAAAGTCTCATGTGTAAAAATTCTAAGTAAGGAAGAATAATCCCATAACAGGTCCCTGAATCAGGGCCTGATTAAAGTGATTTATGTCCCACAAGCCTATAGTAGCAATTATGCACTTACCCAATCAGCAGCCAGGATTACATAAAATTGTCATACTATGAAAGAGAGAGAAGCAGAAAGGAAATATCATTCCTTGGTCTAATTTTACCTTTGCTCTCAGGGATAGGGGAACCAAAATGGCAACCAAACTGAGGTACTTCGTATAAATCTGGATCTGGCATGAGGGAATCCTGTGTCTGAGGGTGTCAAACAGCTGCTTCCTCAAACCCCAAAATAAGTTCAAGTCCCCTGTCTTGGCACAGAATCTCATCGATCACACTGGGAGTGGTTGGTCTCCTTGACTTTGTGCTCCTAGGCACTATGCAGGTTAACTTTTTGCTCCTTGGCACTATGCTATGGCTCTTTAGCGATCCCTTCTCCTGGAATTAGACACAATCATTAATCAAAATCCCATAATATTTAACAATCAATGGCAGGTTTCAATAGTCTAAAGCTTTTGGGTATGCAATGACATTAGGGCTAATGGATATTTTAAACATCCTACATACAAGGAAAAACAATAATAAAATTAAAAAAATAAAAATATATAGTTCACATTCCAAGAAAAGGTGTCAGCCCAGTAGAGGCACAACACAAAGGTTTCTCATCCAAAAATGAGATCCATTTCCTTCTTAACTTGGACATGATCCACAGTGTGAATGCACATGATTTTTTTTACCAAGTAACAAAATTTTAAAACAGTAGTACAGCAGCTGATGCACATTCAAAGAAGTACCCAAATGCCCAAAATCATAAGAGAACATCAACTTCTCCAAAGGTTGCTAATACAGGTTTTGCCCAACTAGTTTATGGACTTTTACAAAGGTATTTTCTCCAGTCCAGGCATAGGATGGTACAAATAAAGACAGTGAAACAGAACATAGAGCTAATGGTCAAAACACACTAGCTTAAAATAACATAGTGTAACAGAATACATTAGATTAGATCAATATGTGAACTTAAAAAACAAAATTGAATTTTAAAGCAAACAGTAAGTAAATACAATAAGCATGACAGGATACAGGCACTCAGTGTTAATAGAAGATTTTACATGTGAGGGATCAATCCAAGAGTCCTTTTCTCCAATTCCAATAGCAGCATTACAGAGACTTCTTCACTATTTGAAGGGGAACAAACTGAAACAGTTAACATTAATAAGGCAATGGAGTCTAAAAAGGCTTAAAATTCACCTCCAGAATCATTGAGGTTCCTTCCCCTCCTGAGTACCATCATCCATTTAGATTCCTTTGGTCACCCTTCTGGGGTTCCCCATACCAAGAAGGATTTCCACACTGAGCATAGTGTGGACAAACCCCATATTGGATGTGTTTCAGAGACTGGGTAGAATCTCCCTTCTGCATCTTGAGATTACTCAAGATAAACTTCAGTTGTTTTTTCTTGGAGAGGAATGGATAAATTTCAAAGTATCCAATTGGTACAAGTGATCCCAGGAAAGGTAGTAAGAAAAGACATCCTAAAACTGTGGCAATGCACTGCTCTTTCATAGAGTGGGCCATGCTTTTAAACCAAGTTATTAAATTGTTAGCAATTCTACTTCCTGTTTGTAGGTGGTGCTACCCTAGTATGCACTGCCTAGGAATAAAAGCCTCATGAGGCTAGTGAATGGAGACATGCCCCAATCAACCTTTGAATGGAGACTGGGATAAAAAGCCTTACCCTGAGACTAAATTTAAGAGGGGAAACAAGAAAAAGCAAGAGTTTTTTTATTATAGGCACAATGAATGTAAAAATTCCTCAGAGCTGCTTAGCTGAGCTGGTCTGGGAGAGCAAAAGGGTTTTATGGGTGTAGATTACAGGCTGTTGGGATTCGAGCTCTAAAAGAGGTTATGAAAGCTTCTCAAGTTAGTTCAAAACTGGCTTGGAAGCTCTATGGGGATGGGACTGGTTAGCATGGAAAGGGCTGTTCTAGGCATGGTGGAGCACAGGGTGTGCACAGTGGTCTAAGAGCCACCTCAGCTGCAAGCTGGAATTTCAAGTGGCTACCACAAGCTTGAGACCCATGTTGGGGGGGGGGAGAAAAGAGGATTTATACCTCACCCTCTTTTTAGGAAAATGGCTCACTCAACAAACATGACAGGCGAGCAGTAGCTGAAGAGAGTTCCCCTAAGGGGGAGGGCAAAAAGGGCTGCAGCAGGTGAAAAATGTGGTTTTCTCAAAATAATTCACTCTCTATCTTTACTCAAAGGCTAGCTTAAAAGAAGATCAAGGATTCTATCTCTTCGTGGTCACCAATAATGTAAAATTTGAATTAATATCAATAACTCCAAGTATTATATTTTAGAAGATTTATTAGTAATCACTTAAAGTAGAAGAAATAAAAAGAAATACAAAGCTAAGTAAAACCACTTGAGTAAACTTTCCTGCCATGCTCTCCCCCCCAACTTCCACAACTGCCTTCCCAGGAATAGAGAGAGTAAAGGGTGGGGTTACATCAAAATATATCCTCCATAAATTCACAGATAAAATGAGAAGGAAAGTGGGAAGCTGGGAAAGAGAGTTCTAGGGAGAAAATTCTACTTACAAAATGGGAAGGGCCTAAGTCACCTGCAGTAAGTATGGAATTTGGGGATATGGTAAGTGATTAGAAGGAGAAAAGGAAGTTTTAATAGCTACTATAGAGAAGGACATAAGAAATCAGTAAGTCTGGGGCAGCTGAGTAGCACAGTGGATAGAGTTAGGAAAAGATTCATCTTCCTGAATTAAAATCTGGCCTCTCATACTTCCTAGCTGGGTGACCTGGACAAATCACTTAATCCAAATTGCCTGGCTCTTGCCACTCTTTTGTCTTAAAAACCGATACCAAGACAGAAGGTAAGGGGGAGAGAGAGAGAGAAAGAGAGAGAGAGAGAGAGAGAGAGAGAGAGAGAGAGA
>NW_025365474.1:0-6781 GCF_016433145.1 Gracilinanus agilis | reverse complement strand
TTCCTTCCTTCCTTCCTTCCTATCTTCTTGAGATATGCTGAGAAAACTGTCTGGCAAACTTTAAAGCATCATAGAGATGTACACTATACATTTTGTCACTTTGTGATTAGCATCAAAACCGAGTCCATTAGGCTTAGGCATCATTTTAAAGGACATTGAGTCAGGAGACTTGAACTGAAATCCAAAATTTGCCACAAACTTGCTTTTGTGATTTTGAGAAAGTTATTTCCCCTGTCTTTGGGTCTCAGCTTCCTCCTCTGTAGAATGGGGATAATACTTTCATGATTTAATAGGGCAACTGGGAGAATCATATTTTGTATATTGTAAAACCCTATAGAAAGATAAACTTTATTATTATTATTTATTGTTATATAAACTCATTATTGTGAATTTAGAGCACAAAGAGACTTCAGACATCATCTGGTTCACTTCATTCATTTTGTACACAATGAAAGTAAGACCAATGAGATTAAATGCCTTGCCTTGAGCCATACAGCTATGAAGTAGCAGGTCCAGGATTTAAACACAGAATTCTGTTACTATTAAAATTGATATAGGCGGATATAGATAGAAGTATTAATATTTTAATTAAAGCCATGTTGGTAAAATAAAGAAGGCCACACGCCTGCTAAGATCTAATTCAAATTGCCCGCCATTACCTCCTGCCCACCTGGATGCCTTGTAGGAAAGAGAGTATCTCCCAATGACCTCAGGAGTCTTATACTGTTTGTCTATATAATCATACTTCCTGTCTACCTGTATTACAAGAGGAATCATGGGAAATGTAGTTTCAAAATCCCCTAAATGTCCACAGGAAGTCTATATCATATATCTAAATATTTAAAACTTAATGAACCAAAAAAAAAAAAAAGAAAAAAGAAAACTTAATATGAACCCCAAATTTCCAATATCACAATTCATTATTAAAAATAACAACCTGGAATTATATTCTTGTTCTTTTTAACCCTCACCTTCCATCTTAGAATTAATACTGTGTTAGGTTCCAAGGCAGAAGAGCTGTAAGGGCTAGGCAATGGGAGTCAAGTGACTTGCCCAGGGTCACACAGCTGGGAAGTGTCTGAGGCCAGATTTGGACCTAGGATCTCCAGTCTCCAGGCCTGACTCTCAATCCACTGAGCTACCCAGCTGCCCCCAAATATCTCTCCCTTTAAGACAACTCAAGCACCCCCATTTACATAAAACTTTTCAAGACATGCCCAACTGCTAGTATTCTCCCTTCTAAACTACCTTATATTATATATGTATTTAATTGCTTCGTATTTATTTTGTATACGCCAGTATATGTCCTTACTGTCTTCTCCACTTGAGTGTAAGATCTTTGTGAGCAAAGATTATTTCATTCATTGTATTTTTTTTTAAATTCTTATCCATGGTCTTAGAATAAATGCCATGTATTGGTTCCAAGACAGAAGAGCAGTAAGGTCTAGGCAATGAGAGTCAAGTGACTTGCCCAGGGTCACACAGCTAGGAAATGTCTGAGATCAGATTTGAACCTAGGACCTCCCATCTCTAGGCCTGGCTCTCCATCCCACTGAGACACCTAGTTGCCCCCCTATATTCTTGTTCTAACCCCTAAAGCCACAAAATCTGGCATTTCTTCAGTTGCCTTAGGGTGGGCATCCTATTCCTTTTTTACACCTCCATTTAGCCATCAAGAAAATGGGGATCTCAGGAAGAATGATCACCGAAAAGGATATTTTACATTGAGAATTTTTGAATTCCTAACCACAGATAAAATAATTCCCTTCTAGAGTTTCTATTCTTCTCTAGGCTGAAGTCTCCATACTCGAACACATTAATACTGTAGGTCAAAAGAAAACCAGAGGTAGGTTTAAATTAAGGAAACTCATGATAAAGGGAGCTCATAAAAGGGAACCGATAAAAGACGTCTTTATAGATGATTCGAGCCCCAGCATCCACCTTGGGCTTATTATTCTCCATCCTAGCTCTCTTCTCTCGCTCTGTTTCTGTGCTGTTCTTGACAACTGAATCAAGCTCTCCCTGTTCTGAGTGGTAAGTACCACAGATGATTAAGAAATTTATCATGTCACTGGTAGGGAAGACTTGGGAGGGAGACAAGGCTGTGTTGTCAGAAATGGGAAAGGCTGTCATGAAGAACATGGATTAGACCTATTCTCTGGGACCATGGAGGAGAGTATTAAGATGAATGGGATGTTTGTAAGGGGTGGGAGGGTAGAGGTTGGGGATGGAGGAGAGGGATTATAACAAGGTAGATTTAAATTCATTTGATGGGGCAGATAGGTTGCCCAGTGGGTAGGGTATGGCTCTGGAGTCAGGAAGACCTGAGTGCAAATTAGACCTTGGACATTTATGAGCTGTGTGACCCTGGGAAAGTCATTTTACCCTGTTTGCCTCAGTTTCCTTATCTGTAAAATGAGCTGGAGAAGGAAATGTTAATCCTTCCAGAATCTGTTCCTAGAAAACCACAAATGAGGTCTCGAAGAGTCAGACATGGCTGAAACAACTGAACAACAAGTTCACTTGATGGAGGTATGTTCTAATACTTAGAAATATCCAAAAGTTTAAGATAAAACTATGAAAATCACCTGCATTTAAAAATGTTACTAACAAAGACCAGGAAAAATGAATGGAAATACTACTTATAATAATTTACACTTATAATAACATTTATAATGATTAAATAATGATTTATACTAATAATTTATAATTATTTATCAATAATATTTATATTTACCAATAACATTCATAATTATTTAATAATGGCTATATAATAACATTTATAATCTATAATATTTAATAATATTGTTTATAATATCTATAATTATTTAACAATAATAATTCTATTTATCAATACTATTTAGAATTATTTAATAATGGTTATGTATAATAACATTTATAATATTTAATAATAATGATTTATAAGAATATTTATAACTATGCAATATAAATAATTTATAACAACATAATTATTAATAATTCAGATTAATATTAATATTTATTTAAGAACAACTAATTATATGTGTAATTTATAATTATTTAATAGTTATGATGTTTATAATTTAATAATTATTAAAACATGCACAATAATATTCATAATCATTTAATTTTATGATATGCATGATTGTTTAATAATAGGTTATAATATTTATAATGTATGATTATTTAATAATAGTGATTTAAATAATATTATAACTATTTATAATGTTAAAATCATTATCTGGGATAAGATGGATGCCACCTTGACTGACAGGAATGGTAGTTGAGAATTTGGAATGTTCCTAGGTGCTGTGAGCCTAGGGCAAAAGTCAGTTGGCTCTGCCCTATAAATACCTCCTAGGAACAACAGTTGGAGGTCTTAGATCTCAGGGCTGGGATTTGAGCAGACTTCTCTGGGAGCAAGAACTGGGACAGAGGGAGGTGAAAGGTGGAAGAGGGTAGGCCTGAAATCTGTGACCCATACCTGACTGAGAGAGAGCTAGTGATCAATCAACACCATTGATAGTAGAGCTGAGAGAGTATATAGATCATCTATCAACATCAACATCAATATCCTTTCCTAGTCTCTGGTTTGGCTGTGGCCAGGTCAGGTCAGAGTTAGTGAGAGGGTGAAGACCTTCAGCTTCTACCAGCCTAGCATTCTCCAGACTTGATCAACGATTAGCTTAATAGCCAAACAAATAGCAATAGGGTTCCCAGATCCTCAAACCTATTACCTTGTTTTCCTTTCCCCATTAATAGTTAATACAGTGATTTATCAACTAGTACTTTTCCTTAGCAGTTATTCTACCACAGCCCTTGGGAAGGAGAGAATCAATACACAGTCAGATAACAATGTTTCCAATAGCCAATCAATAGCCTATAACTAATCCAACCTCAGGTTGGGCCTAGTGAGGTTAACCATCTACCTAACCTCTCAAGGATCCTAACCTGGGCAACTGTTAGAAGGAAACCACTGACAGGCTTAAACAACCAAGCCTGTCAGAGAGAAGAGGAACCACACAGAGGAACCATCTTCTCACAAAAGGTTTCACTGAGTGGGGAACTAGTACCTATACAGGCATATACTTTTGGATGCTCTAATTATTAATTAGATTAACATATACTTAAATTATTAATTCAATAAATGAATAATAATCAATTCTATATATATTTAATGCTTATTTTTCCTAATGTAACACCAACTCTTATTTAAGCACAGTTGCGGGGAGGCATGGCCCTGTACTACATATTGCTTATATAAAGGGCCTTCAGCTGGGAGTGAGATAAAAATCTCCCTTCAAATCAGGGGAAAGAAAAGGATCTCAACCAGGAGAGTTTCATTCTTTGAAGTCTCTAGAGCTTCAAGGACTGTAGGTCAAGGGATATGGTAGCACTAAGTTTTCCCATGTATGTGAAACTCTGAGGGCTATTAATAGCCATTAGAAAGTTGTCTCTCTCTAGAATGCTTCCCTCAAGGAGCTTTTTCAAAGTATCTAAAGCAGAAATCCCTTATCTATAGTATCACACTTCCTTATGTATTCATAGAAGACAGTACAAGGCTGTCCCTTGCCCCTCTCACTTGAGTGGAAGTATGTATTACATTTACATCAAAAGTTCCAACATTCTATGATTTTAAAAAAAGAAACAAATAATTTTATTAAAGAAAATGGCAACAATGAGACAAAATCAAAGCCTATCGATTATAGCAAAAGCAGTAATTAGAAGAAAATTTCTATCTCTAAGTGCTTATATTAATAAAATAAAGTACAGATCAACAGATTGAGTACACCACTAAAAAAAAACTAGAAAAAAGTCCAGTTAAATACCAAAATGGAAACCTAAAAATTAAAGGTGAGATTAACAAGGTTGATGTAAGAAAACCATTGAAAAGTTCTAATCTTATATGTTTTAAGGTGGCACCCAGAATTGGATACAGTATTCTAGATGTATTTTGTCCAGGGTAGAACCCTGTAAGACCATCACCTCCATAATATTAGTCACTCTATTTCCCTTAATGGAAGCAAAACTTCTTTTAGCTCTCTTGATTGCCATATCACACTATTGACTCAAACTGATGTAGTCCATTTCTTTTCCAGTGAATTGTTGTCTAACTTATCCCCCTTGTTTTGTATTTATCAGGTTGATTTTTAAAAATCCAAGTTCAAATCTTTACATTTGTCCTTTTAAAAAATATATGTATGGGGGGCAGCTCAGTGGATTGAGAGTCAGGCCTAGACGGGAGGTCCTAGGTTCAAAGCCGGCCTCAGACACTTCCCAGCTGTGTGACCCTAGGCAAGTCACTTGACCCCCCATTGCCCACCCTTACCACTCTTCCACCTAGGAGCCAATACACAGAAGTTAAGGGTTAAAAAAAATGAAAAAAATATGTATGTATAGGTATTGATATAGTTTGCTTTTATATCACCTACATTTCACCCTGTATCCATCTTCTTCTACTTTCCAGAGGGCCATTAAAAAAAAGTTTATTTATTTAATTAATTTAGAATATTTTTCCATGGTTACATGATTCATGTTCTTTCCCTTCCCTCTAACCCCCCTCCCATAGCCAATGAGCAGTTCTACTGGGTTTTTCATGTGTCATTGATCAAGACCTATTTCCATATTATTAATATTTGCACTAGGGTGATCATTTAGAGTCTACATCCCCAATCATATCCCCACTGAACCATGTGATCAAGCAGTTGTTTTTCTTTTGTGTTTCTACTTCCACAGTTCTTTCTCTGGATGTGGATAGAGTTTCTCATACGTTTCTCAGAATTGTCCTGGATCATTGCATTGCTGCTAGTAGAGAAGTCCATTACATTTGATTGTGCCACAGTGTAACAGTCTCTGTGTACAATGTTCTCCTGGCTCTGCTCCTTTCACTCTGCATCAATTCCTGGAGATCTTTCCAGTTCACATGGAATTCCTCCAGTTCATTATTCCTTTTAGCACAATAATATTCCATCACCATAAGATACCACAATTTGTTCAGCCATTCCCCAATCGAAGGGCATCCCCTCATTTTCTACCACAAAGAGTTCAGCTATAAATATTTTTGTACATGTCTTTTTCCTTATCATCTCTTTGTGGTATAAACCCAGCAGTGGTATGACCGGATCAAATGGCAGGCAGTCTTTTAAAGCCCTTTGGGCATAGTTCTAAATTGCCTTCCAGAATGGTTGGATCCATTCACAACACCATCAGCAATGCTTTAATGTCCCAATTTTGCCATATCCAGAGGGCCATATTTTATAACCACTTTTTTTTAAGAGAAAGAAAAATTAGGAAGAAGAGAAAAAAAATTGAGCAAAATTGGTTAGCACATTAAAAAGATCTGACATTATATGTCGTGTTCTGTATCCACGAAAGGCAGCTCATGGTTATTCTTGTACCTCTGGGGCAGCTAGGTGATGCAGCGGATAAAATACTGGGTTTGGACTCAGGAAGACCTGAGTACAAATCTGGCCATAGACACTTAGTGGCTGTGTGACACTGGGCAAATCACTTTACCTGTTTTGCCTCATTTTTTTTCATCTGTAAAATGAGCTGGAGAAGGAAATAGCAAATCACTCCAGTATCTTCGCCAAGAAAAATCCCAAATAGGGTCACAGAGAGTTGGCAAAACTGAAATGATTATACTAGTGGGAGATCTAAATATTCCTCTGTCAGATCTAGATAAATCAAACTGAAAAATAAATAAGAAAGAGGTAAGAGAGGTGAATGAAGTCCTAGAAAAATTAGATTTAATTGATATGTGGAGAAAAATAAATAGGGACAAAAAGGAATACACCTTCTT
>NW_025365473.1:0-2760 GCF_016433145.1 Gracilinanus agilis | reverse complement strand
TTGATGTTGAGAATATATGAAGGTTCCTATATAAGGAATCATGTCATAGGATTTCAACTTCTTGCCTGAAATGCAATGAACTATATAGAATTTTAATGACAAACTCATAGGAAAAAGTTTCTTTCAGAATGTGTTAGTGGGTGTGTGAAAGGAATGAGTAATGCTAATGTAAATCAGATATACCAGCCATAATGCTTACAAACTGTAGCTAATGATTTGCTTGATAAACCTTCTAGAGACCCAATAACCACAAAATTAATAATGTGTTCATGTAAAAGTATATGCATACATATACACATAACATATATTATACATATGAATAAAATAGAATAATGCATGATTACAGAATATTTGTAATGAAAATGATAGATAGCTTTTGCTAGCTTTTAGTAATTTTATGCATTTGTGTAGGACTCTATGATCATCTCTTTAAGTCTCATTTCGCTCTTCTGTAAAAGGAGGAAAATAATAAATGTCTTAAACTTTCCTGAAAGGATTCTTCTGAGGAAAAAATAATACTTAATATATATCTATTTCTTTAAAGTTTGAAAAGACATTGTACACAGTAACAACAATATATGTAAAAATGATTAACTGTGAAAAATTTAGTTACTTTAATTAATGCAAGGATCCAAGATAATTCCAAGGGAGTTACCATGAAAAATGCTGTCCATTCTGAGAGAGAGAACTCTGAGTATGGAATAAAGCATTCATTTTCCACTTGTTTTATTTATTTTTCTTTTTACTTTTCTTTTTACTTTCTTTTTTGGCAACCTAATATGGATGTATGTTTTAAATGACTCAACAAACATATTTTTAAATTAGTTTTTGTTTTTCCAGATTACCTGTTGATATAATTTTCAATAATATTTTCTGACATTTCCCATTCCATATTCCCTCCTTCTGTTCTATCCTTGCTCCCACCCCAAGAAGGCTCTACTGTGAAGTAAGTTGCACATGTGTTCTCATAAAATACATATTTCCATGTTCATCATGTTGTAGAAGAAAACATATATCACTTCCACTAGAGAAAATTTCATAGAGTAAAAATAAAGTAATGAATAGCAAGCTCCAATCTGCATTCAGACTTCATCGGTTCCTTCTGAAGCAGTGAATAGCCTTTTTTTGTCATGAGTGCCCTAAAGTGGTCCTGGTTCCGTGCATTGCTGATAATAGTTTAGCCATTCACAATTGATCATCACATTTTATTGCTTTTAATGCATACAATATTCTCCTGGTTCTGCTCATGTCACTTTACATAACTTCATATATGTCCTTACAGGTTTTTTTGTAATCATCTTGTTTGTCATTTCTTCTGGCACAATAGTATTCCATTACAAGAACATACCACAACTTGTTCAGCGTTTTCCCAATTAATGAATATCCCTTCTATTTCCAGCTCTTTGCCACCACAAAAAAAAGAACTCTTATAAGTACTTTTGTACAAATAGGTCCTTATCTCTTATCTTGGGGATAAAGACCTACTAGTGGTATTGTTGGGTCAAAGGGTATGCACAGTTTGATAGCCCTTTGGGCATGGATCCAATTTGCTCTCCACAATGATTGTATCAGTCCACAGATCCACCAACAATGTATTAGTGTCCCAATTTTTCCACATCTCCTCTAACATTTATCATTATCCTTTTTTGTCATGTTAGTTTAATAGATATGAGGTCATCTTGTTTGCAAAGTTTTGCCTGACTCACTCATTAGCATAAATATTGATTTCCATTATCTACATTAAACTAATACAAATAAAAGAGTTGTTTTAATTTGAATTTGTCTGATTATTAGTGATTTGGAGCATTTTTTATTTAATTTTTTTAAACCTTTACCTTCTATTTTGGAGTCAATACTGTCTATTGGTTCCAAGGCAGAAGAGCGGTAAGGGCTAGGCAATGGGAGTTCAGTGACTTGCCCAGAGTCACACACTTAGGAAGTGTCTGAGGTCAGGTTTGAACCTAGGACCTCCCATCTCTAGGCCTGGTTCTCAATCCACTGAGCCACCCAGCTGCCCCCGGAGCATTTTTTCATATGACTAAAGGTAGTGATAATGTCTTCATCTGAGAATTGCTTTTTTATAATCATTTACAATTTGTCAATTTGGAAATGCTTTGTATTCTTAAAATTTGACATGGTACTTTATATATTTGAAAAATAAGGCCTTTGTCAGACACTGGCTATAATTTTTTTTCATTTTATTTTTTCCTTTATAAACTTCGTTGAAATGGTTTTGTTTGTGCAAAACCTTCTCAATTTAATATAGCTAAAGTAATCTATTTTATATCTCATAATGTTCTCTATGTCTTGTTTGAACATAATTTTTCCTATTCCTTAGCTCTAGTTATTTTTTCAATTACTTTTTAAAATTTTTATTTAGAATGTTTTCCATGGTTACATGATTTATGACCCCTGCCCCCACATTCACCTCCCTCCTCCCTAAGCCAACAAGCAGTTCCACTGTGTTATATACATGCATCATTTTCAAAACATATTTCTATGTTATCCATATTTGTAGTACAGTGATCCTTTAACATCAAAACCCTAATTACATCTCTATCACACTACATGGTTGATCATATATTTTTCTAATGCATTTCTGGTTCCACAGTTCTTTCTCTGAATATGGATAGCATTCTTTCTCCTAAGTTCCTCTGGATTGTCCTGGATCATTGCATTGCTGCTGGTAGAAAAGTCATTACATTCAGTTATTTCATAATGTATCAGTCTCTGTGTACAATGTTCTCCTGGTTCTGCTCC
>NW_025365472.1:0-1946 GCF_016433145.1 Gracilinanus agilis | reverse complement strand
TCATCAAAACAATATGGTACTGTCTAAGAGATAGAAGGGAGGATCAGAGGAATAGACTTGGTGTTAATGACATCAGCAAGACAGTGTATGATAAACCCAAAGAGCCCAACTTTTGGGACATGAATCCACTATTTGACAAAAACTGCTGGGAAATTTGGAAAACAATATGGGAGAGATTAGGTTTAGATTAACATCTCACACCCTACACCAAGATAAAATCAGAATGGGTGAATGACCTGAATATAAAGAGGGAAACTCTAAATAAGTTAAGTAAACACAAAATAGTATACCTGTCAGATCTCTGGGAAAGGAAAGATTTTAAAACCAAGCAAGAGTTAGAGAAAATTACAAAATGTAAATTAAATGGTTTTGATTATATTAAACTAAAAAGCTTTTGTACAAACAAAAACAATGTAGCCAAGATCAGAAGGGAAACAACAAATTGGGAAAAAATCTTTATAATGAAAAACTCTGACAGGGGTCTAATTACTCAAATATACAAGGGGTTAAATCAATTGTATAAAAAATCAAGCTATTCCCCAATTGATAAATGTGCAAGAGACATGAATAGGCAATTTTCAGGCAAAGAAATCAAAAGTATCAACAAGCACATGAGAAAGTGTTCTAAATCTCTAATAATTAGAGAAATGCAAATCAAAACAACTCTGAGATATCACCTCACACCTAGCAGATTGGCTAAAATGAAAGAAGGGGAGAGTGATGAATGCTGGAGGGGATGTGGCAAAATTGGGACATTAATGCATTGCTAGTGGAGTTGTTAACTGATCCAACGATTCTGGCTGGCAATTTGGAACTATGCTCAAAGGGCTATAAAAGAATGCCTGCCCTTTGATCCAGCCATAGCATTGTTGGGTTTGTACCCCAAAGAGATCATAGATAAACAGACTTGTACGAAAATAGTTATAGCTGCGCTTTTTGTGGTGGCAAAAAACTGGAAAAGGAGGGGATGTCCTTCAATTGGGGAATGGCTGAACAAACTGTGGTATATGCTTGTGATGGAATACTATTGTGCTAAAAGGAATAATAAACTGGAGGAGTTCCAGGCGAACTGGAGAGACCTCCAGGAATTGATGCAGAGCGAAAGGAGCAGAACCAGAAGAACATTGTACACAGAGACTGATATACTGTGGTAAAATCGAATGTAATGGACTTCTGTACCAGCAGCAATGCAATGACACAAGACAGTTCTGAGGGATTTATGGTAAAGAAAGCTACCCACATTCAGAGGAAGATCTGCAGGAGAGGAAACATATAAGAAAAACAAATGCTTGAATGCAGGGGCTGAGGAGGACATGATTGGGGGTGTGGACTCGAAACTACCACACCAATGCAACTAACAACAATTTGGAAATAGCTCTTGATCAATAACACATGTTAAAACCAGTGGAAATGTGCATCGGCCATGGGTGGGAGTATAGCGGGGGGGTGAAGGGGAAAGTAGGAGCATGAATCATGTAACCATGTTAAAAATTAATATTAATAAATGTTTAAAATTTTTTTAAAAGAGTCTATTATGAGTAAAATATTAAATTACCCTTTTTTTGGTTATTAAAAGAGCTTCATCAAACACAAAATATTGGAAACTACTGTTTTACACTAACATCATACAATTCCATTGTAGCCCAAATGCTTGGATAAGGTTTAATGATAAAATCTGGACTTAAGGTTTTTTTAAACAGGGGTACCCTATAAGATTTCATGAGATAATAGGATTAAAAATGAAAAGGGGCCTTAGAGGATGTCTAGTTCAACTCTATCACTTTATGGATGAGGAAGCCAAGTCAAGTGAACTTGTCCATGGTTATAGACACAAAATGTGAACCCAGATTTTCTAATTAAAAATTAAAAATCTAGTTACTTTTTTTTCTCTAGGGGTCTATATGATCTAGGGATCATTTAAAAATATATTTATATTATATTATATT
>NW_025365471.1:0-9670 GCF_016433145.1 Gracilinanus agilis | reverse complement strand
TTAAGAGTCTACATCCCAAATCATGTCCTCATCAACCCATATGTTCAAGAGGTTGTTTTTCTTCTGCGTTTCCACTCCTGTAGTTGTTCCTCTGAATGTGGGTAGCGTTCTTTTCCATAAACCCCTCAGAATTGTCCTGGGTCATTGCACTGCTGCTAGTACAGAAGTCCATTACATTCAATTTTATGACAGTGTATCAGTCTCAGTGTATAATATTCTCCTGGTTCTGCTCCTTTCACTCTGCATCAATTCCTGGAGGAAATTCCAGTTCACATGGAATTCCTCCAGTTTATTATTCCTTTGAGCACAATAGTATTCCATCACCAGCAGATACTACAATTTGTTCAACCATTCCCCAATTGAAGGGCATACCCTCGTTTTCCAGTTTTTTGCCACCACAAAAAACGCTGCTATAAATATTTGTATACAAGTCTGTTTATCTATGATCTCTTTGGGGTACAAACCCAATAATGGTATGGCTGGATCAAAGGACAGACAATCTTTTATAGTCCTTTGAGCATAGTTCCAAATTGCCATCCAGAATGGTTGGATCAGTTCACAACTCTACAAGCAATGCATTAATGTCCCAATTTTGCCACATCCCCTCCAACATTCATTACTCTCCCCAGCTATCATTTTAGCCAATCTGCTAGGTGTGAGGTGATACCTTAGAGTTGTTTTGATTTGCATTTCTCTAATTATTAGAGATTAGAACACTTTCTCATGTGCTTATTGATATTTGATTTGATTTCTTTACCTGAGAATTGCCCATTCATGTCCCTTGCCCACTTATTGATTGCAGAATGCCTTGATCTTTTGTACAATTGCTTTAGCTCCTTGTATATTTGAATAATTAGAACTTTGTGAGAGTTTTTTGTTATAAAGATTTTTTCCCATTTCTGATTTTGGTGGCATTGTTTTTGTTGGTACAAAACTTTTTAATTTAATGTTAATTGAAATTATTTATTTTACATTTTGTGATTTTTTTCTAACTCTTAATTGGTTTTAAAATCTTTCCTTTCCCAGAGATCTGACAACTATTCTGTTCTCTGTTCGCCTAATTTTCTTATAGTTTACTTCTTTATATTCAAGTCTTTCACCCATTCTGAATTTATCTTGGTGTAGGGTGTGAGATGTTGATCTAAACCTAATCTCTCCCATATTGTTTTCCAATTTTCCCAGCAGTTTTTGTCAAATAGTGGATTTTTGTCACAAAAGTCAGGCTCTTTGGGTTTATCATGCACTGTCTTGCTGATGTCACTTACCCCAAATCTATTACACTGATCCTCTCGTGTGTCTCTTAGCCAGTACCATATTGTTTTGATGACCACTGCTTTATAGTATAGTTCAATATCTGGTACTGCTAGGCCACCTTCCTTCAGGTTTTTTTTCCATTATTTCCCTTGATTTTCTTGGTCTTTTGTTCTTCCAAATGAACTTTGTTGTAGTTTTTTGTGGAATGACTCTTATTTCTTATATATTTGAAAAAAATTAACCGTTTTCATTTTTAAAATTAATTAAAATTAATTGATTGATTTAATTAAATTTTAATTGATTAATTAGTCTTTGTCATGTTTGTCATTTCTTATGGCATAGTAGTATTCTATGACAATCATATGGTACAACTTGTTTAGCCATTCCCTAATTGATGGGCATTATCATTTCAATTTCCACTTCTTTGTTACCACAAAGAGAGGTGCTATGAATATGTTAGAACAGACAGGTTCTTTTCCTTTTTCCCTGATCACTTTGGGAAATAAACCCAATAGTGGTATTAGTATTGGTATAATGGTATACCGTGGTATACACAGTTTTATAATTCTTTGGGCATAATTCCATATTGCTCTCCAAAATGGTAGGATTAGTTCACAGTTCCACAAACAATGTATTTGTGTTCCCATTTTTCCACATCCCCTCCAACAAATGTCATTTTGCCCTTTTATTATTTTAACCAATTTGATAGTTGTGAAATGATTTGCCTTTCTCTAATCAGTAACGATTTAGAACATCTTTTCATGGAGTTATATATAGCTTTGATTTCTTCATCCAAAAACTGTTCATTTCTTTTGATCATTTATGAATTGGGGAATTGTTCATATTTGCATAAATTTGACAAAGTTATCTATATATTTTAGAAATGAGACCTCTGAGAAACTGTCTGTAAATGTTTTCCAATTTACTGCTTTCCTTATAATTTTACCTACATTTTTATTTGTACAAAATCTTTTTAACTGAAGGTATTCAAAATTTTCCATTTATGATTCTGGTTTTGTTTGTTTGTTTGTTTGTTTTTTTTGTAAATAGTTACTCCAGTTCATGTTCAGTGATTATACAAACAAATTAATTTGTAAGAGATTCATTGTAGCTCCAATTGAAACAAAAACTTGAGTAGGGTTCAGTTTCTTATGTAAGTAGTGGAACATATTTGTTTACTATATACATTCAAATTTCTAGGGCTTCAATTATTATATCACTCTGCTTTGATTATAATAATTTGCTTTAAAAGGAAAAATGGAAAGGATTAAAATTGTTTGACTTCAGGTAAGAGTCAGGATTATTAATCAGTCATGTTTTTCTTTTTGAATGGTGGATACAGTTCAATGATTTTTCAGACCACTCTACCTAAACTCAAAACTCAAAATTAATATTAATTGTAATTCCTATGGCTTCTACTTTAAACAACAATTCTCACCAATTGCACCTTGGAGCTGAAAAGTTTCCAAGATGTACATGTACAATGAAGGCTTTTGATTTTACAACTCATGATAACCAATGTTTTTTATCAATAATTTTCCAGTTTTTTCTTAGTTTCAATACTCACTAACAATGCTTAAACTATCTGGCAATTCTTGCCAATTTATAATATCTTTTGTATATTGTCATAACCAATTTACCTTAAACTTTTGTTTAACAATACAAATTATATATCATTGCAAGTAAACATAATCAAGTTCTAACACATTGCTTTTACATATAGTTTACATTTAAACAAATATTTTCAGTTTTTATAGAATTACATACATGTTTTGGTAACACTCAATATGTAACAATTTTGCCAAAATCCAATATTTGTGACTGCTTAGGAATTTACTGTGAGGAAAGGGTTAATAAATTTGTCATTTAATTGCCTAAAATCAACAATCTTTATTCCAAATCCTATATGATTTTTCAGATGGTCAAATTTTTTAGTAAAATGCATTATTCATTTACACTGTTTGCATATCACATTTGTCCTTATCCAATTCAGGTGAAAAATAAATTTTCTTTACAGTATAGCTGCATACATACCTCATTTTTATACATAATTACTCATTAACAAATTATATTTTATGCATGTTAATTTTCAATGGCATTTCACAATAACAGATTAATAATATTTGAACTTCTTTTCTACTTAATATCTTTAATTTTTACATTTTGATCTCAATTCCAATTACTGAAATAACCTTTTAGGGATAGTCAGACAATCAACACAATAGGTATTATTTGACTAAGGTCTAGTATCTTAAGGCTTAGTTTTAAGTTGCCACAATAGATATTAATTTTTCTTTCTGTAACATTTTTTAAAATAATGTAAGGGGGAAAAAGGGGTTTTTATCGATTCAATATGTTAAAAGATGGTTGCCAGAGGATTGGATTATTATCAATCCTCAATTAAGAATAATCTCAAGTCAAAATTGACTTTTATGGTGATTGATTTACAATTAGGAAGGTTGGAGGTAGGGAAATTGAGAGAGAGAAACTCTGGCCCGGACCAGAGGCCCAGACCAGGTAAGAATTTAGAGGCCCCAGCAGAGGGGCACAGAGGTGAATTAAAGAAGGCCTCTAGCCACAAGGCCTTTTACAATTACAAAGACAAGAGAGTCCTCCCTGATGGTAGAGCCTCCAGAAACACCAAGGGAAGAGAAAGAGAGTCAGCCTAACTTACCCACGTGACAATTCAAAGGGAAGCAGTCAGAGGTCCCACCAGAGATCCTTCTATACCAAGTTCAAAACGCCAACTGCCTGCATAGGAAGTTACCATTATATTTAAAAGGTAGCATCTTTTGTCACTTCCTGCATCCACCTCCAATGTGCCTGTCCAGTCACAATAGTCTATTCTCATAGTACTGCCTAGAAGGCAGTCAGTTGATTCTGATTTGTCACCCACTCTAGCACACATAGTTATGGACCTCCCAGAATTAGAGATGTTCTCACCTTTGGTGATTAAATCTAAAGATGGGCAGTGTAGATTTAATCTAATTATTGCAATAAGGATAACCACTTAAATTGAACCAAATCTTTGTATAGTATGTATCATCATTTTTAACTTTGAAATTTAATAAAATAGTAATTTTGTAAATTTTTGAAAATTTAAAAAGCTTTAGGAAATTTCTAAACAATTTTTTCTTTGTATTAACTGTCTCTTTTTCTCTATATTTCTTTTTCATATCTTAAAATATCTTTAGTGGACCTAAACTGTTTAATTTAACCCAATTTTTAAATTCAAAGCAATTCTTTGGATGTTTTACATTTTTAACTATTTTTTAGTAATATCTGCAGTTTCCCCCTTTTTATTTTAAATTTGCACTCCAAGTGTGATGAATTAGGGAAACTTGAATTTTTGAACAATATTATAGATGTTATAAAGTTGATATTAGCTTCTTATTCATGTTTTCACTTTACAGAGCTTGAGTTGGCACAAGGCTCCCAAGCAAGCATGCTTGAGTGGTCACTGTATATCTCTGAGTCTGTTTCACAGGCGTCTGTTTTACCTACTTTGTTCTTTCCCATAATTACATTTTTTTAAAACAAATTTTATGTTAGTTCTTAGATCATGAATTTCTTTTCATACATTGCATGTATACTTTTAAAATAATTTTTGTATCCTAATCAAGTACAATGCTGTCCAAATTTTTATATATATAATATACCAAATTCTTAATGCATATATCATTTTTGTATTACCAATTTTTGAAATACTAATGTTGATTATATTTTTACCTATTGCTTAATATAATGGTACACATTTATGAGTAACGATTTTACATGCTCATGTGTCTACCCAAAATTTTTGATCATACAAAATCTTCTATATATTGTATCACATCTTTCAATAAGTTGATATTAAAATCTTATATGCTTTATACTCATTTTTTGCAATTCTCAAATTCAGTTTGACAAGCATTTTTGGTAAGTCTAATCATTCAAATTCATACTCATACATTGCAAGTCCTAATAGATAATTTTTTCACTATAAGTTTTGTGCATTCTCAAATTTAGCTGATATTCCATTTTTTAACTGATAGCCAATTATCACAAATGAAGGAACTTACACTGTACCATCAGTACCTATTCAAATCCTTAGCAAATATGTATTCTAATGGGAAGAGAAAGGGCCATGAGTTTTGGGGAAAGTGGGCAATGTTTTTTGCCTTCTCAAAACTATTTCCTGCCAAACTGGAGAGGCGTGGATGATTCACTCTTGTCTTATGATTTTCTCATGGACCAGTCTCTGTCTAAAAGGATCTAATTTTGAAATGCAATCCAATTGTATTGTTTTAATAATTTTTAAATTAAATTTTCACTAACATCTGTATGATTAATGGTAGGTTGAACTCATAGTTGTTTAAAGACCTTTTTTCACTTTTGGGTAAGCACTGAGTTAGATTGATGGTTTTGACTAGCTAGGAAAGTTTGAGCTGCAAACCTAGTTTGCAAGCAGGAGTTGGATAGATGGATTGTACTTCTGTATACAACTCAGAATCATTGCTTTCTAGGTAGTAGTCTGAATGTTATTTTCCTTAGATTGCATTCTAAAATCCTTTGTTATTTTCATGAAATATATATCACAATATTTAACCTGTTGATAGGATTCAATGGTGGGATCAATTTGTCTCTTTTTCTGTCTTTTAGATTTCTACATTCCCTTTCTCATGGCCAGTGAGAAATGGAAGGAGAAATGTTTGGCAGATGAGTTTATTTGACTCTTGCCTTAATGAGAGCATAGAATAAGAGTTCTTTTAACCAATTAAATTATCTTAGAGTTTAGGAGACTCAGAAATCCATAAAAAATGTTGTATCCTGAATTTCGCAAATGGCCTCTGTCTGTTTCCTTCTATGTTATTTAAAAGTACTGGGGTTCTATTTGGAAGGATTGAGCCTCAAGATATGTAGTGTTTGACAAACACTGTGGACATGTAGGGGACCTTGGAACTACATTTCCCATGGTCCAACGGGTTTCCTGTTTTAGATGATGTCTTCAAGGTGAGGGACGGCTTTAAATATTGGGAAGTGGCTTTGAACTTCCTCTTTATTTACCTGAGCGTGCGAAGGTTCGAAAGGTAAAATTGGCTGAGGCGATTTTTGAATAGGTTTCTTACAGGCACATGGTTGATTTATCTCTATCAGCATGGCTTTTATTAAAATATTATTTTCCCTTTTAATCTCAGCTTTCAACATTTTTAAAAATAACAGTTTTTAAATTTAATATTCAATGCCTCCAAAGTATGATATTTATAAGGATTTTATTAAAAGTGCAGGGAAAAAGTCTTAACTCACCCTTAACCACGCTGCCTCCTCTCCAAAAAACCCCGTCACCACGCCCCCAACAACCATATCAAAAACAGCACGCAAAACCCACAACCAATGGGAAAAGGCTTAAGGAATTATGGGTACGGTGAAAGGGAGTTTGGGTAATGTAGTTTTAAAAGGGGTACAAGGTCTTTTCAACTTTACATTCCCCCCTGTGATCCTTTGGGAGACAAGTCTCCCCCAATGGATCATGAAAACATAATCAAATTAAAGTTTACGATAATTTAGAGATAAAAGGGAAATAAAAGGGAGAAAGAACAAAACCAATGTTCGGTGCATTGACAATAAGCCATTTAGGGGGCAGTCCCCTTTTCTGGCATAAAGTGTCCATTCAAAATAAATACATTCAACCCCCCAAAGTTCAAATTCACGATGTCTCAAAATTCACTCTGGATCTTTTGGTGTAGTGTGTGGTCTCTGCATGCATCTTCATGGCATCTTCTGGATTCTGGGAGGTAGTCTTCTGTTCTAAATTAGGGTCAAATTTAAGTCCAAATTTACAGAAATAACATAGTCACCCAGAGGAGAACAACTTTACATTTCCCCCCTGAGGAAAATAAATTTGCTTAAATTTTCTAATACTGAACTTCAAATAACATTCCTAATTCACAATAAATTCTAACATCTCTCCTATTCCCTAATCTATGGTTAGGAAGATTAGTTTGTTAGTAATTCTTAAACTAGAGTTAATGTGATAGTCAATTAGTTTCATTCCTAACTAATCTACACCATACAATGTTTGTCTAACATTTCTATTAACAATTCTATTTGAACATTTTATAATTATTTTATACTGACCCTATGCTAGCTACAATTGAATTTCCTTGCATCTACTCTTTCCCTATGGGTTAGTAGACAATGCATTATTTGTTAGTAACAATATATTGCATATGTACAAGATTTTCATGTGATGTTCCTATGAAATGAGTACTTTTGACCTTACAAGTAGTCTTAGTTCTCTTGTTTATTATGGTCATTGTACTTTGTTTTCAAACTATTTACATTCATTTACATTATGTACATGTGATGTGACTTTATTGTGACTATGTGTTGGACTCATGACCTAACATTTACTGATTGGTTTTATACTCACCTTCTTCTTTAGAATCTCTTTGTCAATCAGCTTATGTTCTATTGCATGCATTCTAGTTTGTGTATTTCCCTTGTGATTAGTGTCTGAATGTGAAAACCTTGCACCTATTCAAACTTAATCTTGATTTGCTGATCTTTTCTCCTTGTGATTCTTCTGGTGATGATGTCCGAGTCACATAGATGTTGTCACAATTCATGTTCTTGTACAGTCTGTGGTGCAATGTCTCTTGTTGTCTTTGTGCTGGTCCTGATGTCCTGATGTTTTTGGAACTTTGGAATCTTTGGGATCTTATCTCTCTTCTTCTTTGCCAGATACCCATCTTGTTGGTTGTCCACTTGATTGAAGAATCCCTGGATCAGGAACCAGTGTGTGACTGTGTAGTGTTATGTTAAATTTTGTGTTGCCACAAAATTTCTTCTCATGAGATTTTTGTGTTTGCACTTGTCTTTGATGTAATGTATGTAATGTTTAGTCTTCTTCACTACTGCTGATTTCTGATAGGTTTAACTGTTGATCTTCATGTGCAAATGAGGCATTTGTGTGATCTAAATCAATGATTTGAGTGTCTTTTTCTTGATAGTTATCTGTTTCTTATGTTTCATTTGTGTCTGCATCTGTGTCTTGGTGTCTTTCTGTTTGAGGTTTTATCAGTTTTTCCCTCCACCCCAGGGCTTTGTAAGTCTCCTTCCATGGTTCCAGGGAAAGAATTAGGTCTATTTTCCTTCCCTTTCACCAGGACTTGAGGTCTCAGCCCTGTGTGTGAGGTATTTTTTTAAGTTATAAGTGTCCATGGGTAGGCCTGTCCCTGCTAGCCTCGGTTTCAAAATGTCCTCCATTTTTTCAAGTTTTTCTCATGCTTGTCATTTGGAAACTAAGGGACTCGCTACATTGTTTCTAGGCTTAAAACTCTTAGCCTTGGGGTTTAAGCAGAAATGTATCCCTCTTGTTGTTGTTATGATGCTCTTTGAGCTAGAGGCTTGAGTCTGAAACAGTGTTTCTCTCTCATCCTCCATTTTGGTATCAGGTAAAGTTACTTCTTTTTCTCTGGCAAAGCACTTCTCTCAGGGCTTGGCAATGTTACCAAGTCTTTCCCCTGAGCTTCTCCCATTGTCCAACATAGCTATGGATTGGCTATTTGCAACAATGTTACTGTGACTGTCTAGTTCAAAGTATAAATCACTTGTAACTAGGTTTTGTCAATTTCTTCCACTCCTTCCTTTGAAGTCTGTGAAATTTCAGTGCTTTCCACAAGGGAAGAATTTGTCCCCATAAATATGTCTATGCAACTCTCTCAATTCATCTTCCATCTCTAACTCAGCAGTGGACTTTTGTCTTTTCTCTAGTGTGGTGTATTGATTTCCCTCATTAATGTCTACCAGTAATATTTGAATCTCATTCTTCTCTTTGCTCTCTCTATTTGCATTTTCCTTTGATTGGTATGTATTACAGGTTAAACTTCATGCTGTATTATTCCTAGGGCTCACTCCCATTTTCAAAAATTTCTCCATTTCATCTAGAGATGGTTTATCTGAATTTTTACAATCATGTTCACAGAAAGCCCGTGATTTTTGAGATTTGTCTGTCCATTTGCTGTTAATGTAGGTGTTCTTGTAATTATCAGTTCTATCCTTATTAAAATCAATTAGTTTCCTAAATCTATGTTCCCTAATTAAATGACCTGGTCTGGAACACAAAAACCATTTGGGAATCGAATTGTTTGATTTCTTTTGATTGTAATAGGTGTTTTTTGGTTTATATTCTCTATTTTTAGTGATTTGCAATGCAAAATTTCTGAATTCTTCTGTCTCTCTCTCTCATTCTCTCTTTCCTTCCTTCAATTCCCTCTTTAAATCTTCAATTGTCCCATCTTTTTCTAAGTCCAGCTCATGCCTAATCTGTTGTCCTTTTTGCTTTGATTCATTTTAATATGTATACATAGCTACACATACATATATATATAAGGAAACATCACACACACTCACACACACACACACACACACACAC
>NW_025365470.1:0-9066 GCF_016433145.1 Gracilinanus agilis | reverse complement strand
CATACATACATATATATATATATACATATATATATATATATATATATCTTCACATTTCATCATATACAGTTTGTCACTGTTCCCTCTAAATAAACTTCTTCTAGTTATCCTGTTGATAATAATAATTTTTAATATTTGCCAATATCTTCTTTTCTTCTAGGGATACAAATTGATTGAACTTATTGGGTCCCTTAAAGAAAAGATTTTCCCCCCTGCTCTCTTAATTAACTTATCATGATTTTCTTGAGTTCTGTGTTTGGGCAGCAAACTCTCTGTTTCTGTCATATTTTTTCTTTATGAATGCTTGGAAGTCCTCAATTTTATTGAATGACTTGAATGACCATACTTCCCCCTGCAAAAATATATTCAATTTTCCTAGATAGTTGATTCTTGGTTATAGACCCAGTTCTCTTACTTTCCAGAATATTATGTTCCAAGCCTTTTGGTCCTTCAATGTACATGCAGCCTAATCCTGTGTTATCCTAACAGTGTTTCCCTGGTATCTGAATGACTTCTTTTAGCAGCTTGTAATATTTTTTTCCTTTTTCTGTTAGTTTTTGAAAATAGCTATAATATTCCTGGAAGTTGTCAGTTGTAGATTATGTGTAGGATGTGATCTATGGCATTCTTTCAATTTCCACTTTTCCCTCTTGTTCAGGAATGTCAGGGAAGTTTTCTTGGATAATTTCCTGTATGAGGATGCCCAAACTTTTTCTTTTGTTATGATGTTCCAGTAAAGCAATAATTCTTAAATTGTCTCTTCAAGATCTGTTCTCTAGATCTTTGGTTGTATCAATGAGGTGTTTCATATTCTCCTCAAATTTTTCATTTTTTAAATTTTGTTTTATATATTCTTGCTGCCTTGTGAAATTATTTGCTTCAAGTTGTTCGGTTCTTTTTTTTTAAGACTGAATTTCATTCCTGGCTTTTTGGACATCCTTCTCCTTCTGATCTGATTTTTTTTGTCAATCATCTTTTGCCTTCTTTGCTTCATTTTCAAACTGGTCAATTCTGGCTTTTAAAACCTTATTTTCTTGTTTTAGTTCATTTATTTTCTTTTTCATGTTGTCTTCTGCCTCTCTTTGATTGCTTTTTGAGTTCCTGAAATTCTTGAGTTAATTGAATTTTTAGATCTTCCAATGTCTATGTCCAATTCACCAGAACTTCCTCCTCTTCTTCTATTTCAATTATTCTCTTTTCACTTCCTGGAAAGAAGCTGCCAATTATAATTTCTTTTCTCTTTTTCTGTTGTTTACTCATATTTTTTTCTTCTCTGTTCTGATAGTTTAATCAGATCGATTTAATGAGCTTTGATAAAAGATCTTCCCCCAGCTAGCAATGGAGGTTTGTAGTTAAATTCTCTGCAGTCTGTGCTGGAGGGGTGTTGGAGTTTCCCTGCCCTCTATAAGACTTCTTGTCTATCCAATTGATGGGATTAAGCCTGGACTGAATTAGGCTGTATTGCTTAATGTGCCCTGAGGCTAAAACCTAGAGAAGAAAAAAAAGTAGGAGTACAAGAGAAGATGGAGTTTTGTCACTGAGCTGCTGGCAGTAGGACCCCCCTGCTCTGTCCTACTCTTCGACTTGTTTTTCTTTCCTCTTGAAGCCCTTTGTTCTCTATCTCGGTGTGGTAAATCCAGCTGGTCTGAAGTTTTGCTCCATCTAAGCCTCCATCTTCAGAGCATTTTTGCTGTGTTTCTCTGGCTTTCTCCGCTAGCCACCTCCCTGGTGTCTGTGTTCAACTCCCTGAGTCCGGCCCCAGCAAGGCCCTTTCTCCAGGGTGTTCCCACCCACCTGGGTTAGGGGCTGCTGGAGACCCAGCACAGCCAGTGGGGGAGGGGTCCTGGGATTCCCCTTCTACACCTTAAGATCTAACAGTTCAAGAATTCAAGCCTTTTTCTTGATGTACCTCTTGAGCTGTCTAACAGTAGGATCTCCCTGCTCTGTCCCTTGTTGTTAGATTTGACCCTCTTTCTTCTTGAAGAGTATTGTTTTCTATCTCAGTGTGGAAAGGGTGAGGAGGATTTAAGATTTGCTCTGTCTAAGCCACCATATTCCCAGAATCTCAGTTCTGCTTTTAAATAAGCTCTTTCCTTCATTTCATTTTTGTGCTTCTTTTTTCCATTTGACCAGTACTGCTATTTTAGGTGTTATTTTCTTTTTGCATTACTTTCATTTTATCCTCCCCATTTTTCTTCTGTCTATCTTATTTGACTTTAGAATTCCTTTTTGAACTCTTCCAGGGACTTAGACCAATTCCCATTTTAATTTGAAGTTTTCTATTTGAGTGTTTTTATTTCACTGTCTCTTTCTGAGTCTGTGCCTTGCTCTTCTTTGTCTCTAAAAGGATTTTCTATAGCTAGTGTTTTTTGTCTGTTTGCTCATTTTTTCAGTCTTTTTTTACTTTAACTATTATCTTAAAGTGAGACCTAGAGCCCCTGCCCAGGCTTGAAATGAGGCCCCTACCCCAGCACATGGTAACTCATAGTGCTCTGAACTGTGTAAGCCATTACCAGTCTCTAGAAAAGACTGAATCAGCAGCAGGAAGGGGCTTTCAGAGCATCCAGCACAGAGTCCATCATACCACCTTGGAAGAACTGAAACTTGCTACTTGTAGTAGCAAGGAAAAACTGAAGTTTAAAAGTGTGTCCCCTCTACAGTAATAACAAAACATAACTTTAAGATAAAAGTTAAAGTGAAACAAAGACTAAAAAACCTTCTTGCAAATAGACATCTTGAATTTAGTTAGCTTCAAGACTGATGGTGCATCCTAGATATCCTAGACCAGGGGTTGGCAACGTATGGCTCTTGAGCCATATCTGGCTCTTTTGAGGGCCAGATATGTCTCTTTCTGCAGGAGCCATAAAGTCAATTTTTTTCAGGTGCTATTACAAGAGTACACACTGTTACAGGAGCACACACTGTGAGCACTGTATGGCTCTCACGAAATTACATTTTAAAAAATGTGGCATTTATGGCTCTCACGGCCAAAAAAATTGCCGACCCCTGTCCTAGACAGTGTGTTTGCAAAAAGTCAGCCATCTTTTTTCTGTTTTTTTTGAAGAAATGCAAGGAAAATGAAATGAGGTGCTGTCTTCAAATATTTTATTTTCCTTTTATTAAAAAAATCATTGAAAGGGCATTTAAAATTTATGTGCTTTATAAAGTTAAACTATATTCTTTTGGGGTAAAATATTTTATTTAGATGTTCTATTTAAAGGTTGTATTAAAATGATTATATATATATAGCTTATAAGTATTGGTGCAGGCTTAGAGTGAAGAGGAGATCAGCATCAGAGGTATTAGAGAATGGCTTAGGGCAAAATGAGTATCATAGGCTTTCTGGTATTAGAAGATCATCAGATCCAACCACTTTATTTTACATATGAGAAAACTGAGGCCACAGAAGATAAATGATTTCCCCAAATCTGAAGGAACTTCCAGGAAGGTGTCAGTGGTACTTCCCTATTCAGACTTGATCTGGTTCAGTAGAACTAGATTTTGAATCTAGATCCTCTGACTTTGAGTATAGTGATAGTTATACTGCTCCATATCGCCTCATCATATTTCCATTTAGGAGTTGAAATTGCTGGAATCAACTGAGCACTCGCATCAGAGCTTCCCCTAGTCAAACCATGACCACAAAACACTTGTCTTTTGAATTGGGGCAATGCCAGCTCATTCCAGCTCATAAGCCCACTCCCCAAATCTGGCCCCTATTTTATCCTATTGCCCTTTAGCAGGGCCAACTTGTTTAGTTTCCCAAAAAACAGAACAAGAGCAGGAACAGAAAGAAACTTTAGTTATCCAGAAAATCATTTTCTATAGACACTGTTAATATTTGAGGCACTGGTAGCTGGGGGAAGGAGAAGGAAGAGGAACAACATTTTAAAGCAAGCAGGGCTGATGCACAGTAGATGATAGGACAGTCTATTTCTCCTCTTCTAGCAGCTTAAAAACAACCAACCAGGGGGCAGCTGGGTAGCTCAGTGGATTGAGAGCCAGGCCTAGAGGTCCTAGGTTCAAATCTGGCCTCAGACACTTCCCATCCTAGGTTCAAATCCGGCCTCAGACACTTCCCAGCTGTGCGACCCTGGGCAAGTCACTTGACCCCCATTGCCTACCCTTACCACTCTTCCACCTATAAGTCAATACACAGAAGTTAAGGGTTTAAAAAATTTAAAAAAAAAACAACCAACCAACCTAGTCATCCATTTTGTTTTTTTCCCCCTTGCCTTTGATTATCTGAGAGTTTATTCAATTATTGGTTACATGACTATTCAGTTGAGAAGAGAATTAATCCACACAGCTACAGGAACAAGCCCCAGAAGTAGAATTTGATATCAATTGTCTACCAAAATGCTATCAAATAAGCACTCGCTCTGCCAAATTATTATTTTGACTCAGTGGCAGGACTACCTGCACCTAACACAATTTCCACGTCTTATGATAGCATTTTACTTAACTTGTTGCCACCACAGCTGGTTGTGTTATAGTGAAATGTGGTGTGTTCCAAGTGCCCAGATAGAACCTTAAACAAAAAATATTTTTCCTTATTCCCTTAGTTCATTTCTTTTTGTTAAGATATTACATTTGAATTCATACTCAGCGAAATGAAAATCTCTTTGCAGAATACAGAACTTTCAGAATGGGAAAAATTGTTTTATTTTCCATTATTTTTGTTAGGCATAAAGGGTTTCACAAACTTAGCCCATGGGGAGTGAGAGAGTCCTGAATATGTATAATTCAGACGTGAGAGGGTGGGTTTATAAATACATATTAAACCTAAAGTGGAAGACTGGCATGTTCTTGAATGTGGTTGCTGAGAGACCTATAAAGAATTTTCTAGTTAAGTGAAGTATCTGATTCCATAGGCCTGAGAGAACTAGAAGACGTTGAAATTTAAAAAATAATGCTAAGGATAAATGAAAATACTGCATATTTCCTGTGAAAACTTTCAGCAAATTATTTTGTGACTCATTTTTTGAAATTCAAAGCACATTTGTTTCAGTACAGTGAAAAGAGAAATAAAGTTGGAGTGCAAAAACCTGGGTTCTAATATTGTGTGATAGTGAGAAAGTCACTTTTCTTCTGGACCTCAATTTCTTCATCTTTGAAATGAGAATGTTGGACAAGATTAGCTCCAAGGCTCCCTGTACTGGTAATAATCCTGTGATTGGTAAAATGGTTTGTGCCAAGCCATCATTATTACATCAATCATCATTACAAAATGTTCTTTCAATCAATAAACTCTTATTCATTGAATACCTACATATATGCCCAGCCTCATGCTCAGAGGAAATAATATTGGCATGTTTATCATCCCCAAACATATGAGAATAGACACAAGTGTGCTCATAGCAGGCAGGTTAATGCTGAATCAATGAGTGAGTAGTTGCCTCTTTTCTAGTCAGGGAAAAATGCATAAGTGATGAATTTTCATTGAGAACACATGGAAAGGAAGTGAGACACTGAAGGCAAGAAAATGTCATGTGCAGATATCTGCCCACGAAAAAACAATTACATGCCCAGGAAATTTGGAACATTCTCATATCTGACAATTCTAAACATGGCAAATTAACTTCCTCTGAATATTTGCCTGGAATTTGAACCCAGAGAATAAAAACAATGGTATTCTGATCCGTTTTAAAAAGGTGAGATGTCACTTAAAAACAGATGCTCAAAAAGCATTGTACTCCTTCTAGTATAGTTCTTTAGGGAGGTTGGGATAGTATTGCTGGATAATGTCTTTACAAAATATGAGTGGTTGTGAAGAAATTTTAATGCTTACTCATTTTTCTTTTCCCCTTCAAGAATGCCTAGCACTGAGCTCCAGAAGCTCAGTGTGGCTGGGAAGCCATTACTGGCATTCTTTTGTTTTTTTAAATTTTTATTTTGAATATTTTCCCATAGTGACAAGTTTCATGTTCTTTCCCTCTCCTTCAAAACCCCCGCACACACACCACACCACCTGTAGCCAATGTAAAATCCAATGGGTTTTACATGTATCATTGATCAGGACCTAATTCCATATTATTGACAGTTGGACTAGAGATATCGTTTAATGTCTAAATCCCCAATAATATCACCATCAGCCCATGTGTTCAAGCAGTTCTCTTTCTTCATATTTCATTACCTATTTTAACACCTTCAATTTCTTTTTCTTCTCTAATTGCTACTGCTCATGTTTACACTACGTTATTAAATAATAGAGGAAACAATGGGCATCCTTGTTTCACTCCTGATCTTATTGGAAAGGCTTCTAATTTATCCCCATTGCAGCTCATGTTTGTTGATGGTTTTAGATATATACATTTATTATTTTTAGGAAAGACCTTTCTATTCCTAAACTTTCTAGGGTTTTCACTAGGAAGTGTGGTATTTTATCAAAGGCTTTTTAAGCATCTATTGAGATAATCACGTGGTTTTTGTTGGTCTGCTTGTTGATATGGTCAATTATGTGGATGGTTTTCCTAATGTTGAATTATCTTTGTATTCCTGGTATAAATTCCACCTGATCATAATGAATAACCCTCGTGATCACTTGCTGGAATCTTTTTGCTAATATTCTGTTTATGATTTTTGCATCTATGTTCATTAGGGAGATTAGTCTGTAGTTTTCTTTCTCTGTTTTTGATCTACCTGGCATTCGGATCAGTACCATATTTGTGTCATAAAAGGAGTTTTGTATAACTCCTTCTTTGCTTATTGTGTCAAATATTTTGTATAATATTGGAATTAGTTGTTCTTTAATGGTTTGATAGAATTCACTTGTGAATCCATCTGGTCATGGGAATTTTTTCTTAGGGAGTTCTTTGATGGCTTGTTCAATTTCTTTTTTCTGATATGGGATAATTTAAGTATTCTATTTCTTCTGCTATTAATCTAGATAATTTATATTTTTGTAAATATTCATCCCTATCACCTAGATTGCTACATGTATTGCCATATAATTGGGCAAAATAGTTTTTAATTATTGCTTTGATTTCCTCTTCATTAGAGGTGAGGTCTTCCTTTTCATCTTTGATAGTGATAATTTGTTTTCTTCTTTCCTTTTTTAAATTATATTGGCCAGCACTTTGTCAATTATATTTATTTTTCAAAGTACCAGCTTCTAGTCTTATTTATTAATTCAATAGTTCCTTTATTTTCAATTTTACTGATTTTTGCTTTGATTTTTATAACATCTAATTAAGTTTTTAACTGGGGATTTTTAATTTGTTCCCTTTCTATTTTTTTTGATTTCCATGCCCAGTTCATTGTTCTTTGGCCTCTCTAATTTGTTAATATATGCACTGAAGGTTATAAATTTCCCCCTGAGTACTGCTTTAGCTGCATCTCACAGATTTTGGTAGGATGTCTCATCATTGTCATCTTCTTCAATGAAATTATTAATTGTTTCTATGATTTGTTCTTTAACTATTTGGTTTTGGAGAATCATTTAATTTCCAATTAGTTTTTGGTTTGCCTCTCCATGTATTTTTACTAATAACTATTTTTATTGCATTATAATCTGAAAAGGCTACGTTTATTATTTCTGCCCTTTTGCATTTGTTTGCCATGTTTCTATGCCCTATTACATGGTCAATCTTTGTGAATGTACCATCTGTAGCTGAAAAGAAGGTGTATTCCTCTTTGTCCCTATTTATTTTTCTCCACATATCTATTAACTCTAATTTTCTCGGATTTCATTCACCTCTCTTTCTCTTTCTTATTTATTTTTTGGTTTCATTTATCTAGATCTGATAGAAGAATATTTAGATCTCCCATTAGTGTAGTTTTACTATTTCAGTGATTCCCAAAGTGGGCACTACTGCCCCCTGGTGGGTGCTGCAGTGATCCAAGGGGGTGGTGATGGCCACAGGTGCCTTTATCTTTCCTATTAATTGATATTAAAATTTAAAAGAAATTAATTTCCAGGGGCGCTAGGTAATATTTTTTTTTCTGAAAAGGGGGTGGTAGGCCAAAAAAGTTTGGGAACCACCGGTCTATTTCCTCCTTGAGCTCTGCCAGTTTCTCCTTTAGAAATTTGGATGCTATACCATTTCATGCATACATGTAGAGTACTGTTATTTCCTCATTGTCTATACTGCCTTTTATCAGGATGTAATTACCTTCCCTATCTCTTTTAAACACATATATTTTTTCTTTGGCTTTGTCAGAAATCATGATCGCCACTCTTGCCTTCTTTTTCTCAGTTGAAGCCCAATAGATTTTGCTCTAGCCATTGACTTTACCCCTGTGTATGTCCACCTGCCTGATGTGTGTTTGTTGTAGACAGCATATGGTAGGATTTTGTTTTCTAATTCACTGTGCTATTTACTTCTGTTTTATGGGTGAGTTCATCTCATTCGCATTCAGAATTATAATTATCAGCTTTTTATTCCCCAATATTTTGGTATCCTCTCCTAGTTCTACCCCTTCTTACGCTATTTCCTTTTAAACCAGTGGTTTGTTTTAAATCAGTCCCCCTTGTCCCCTCCCTTGGTTTACTTCCCTTTCTACCCCCTCCCTTTTTATTCCCCCTCTTATTATTTTTAAGGTTTAATGGATTCCCTCTCCCTCTCTTCTCCTCCCTCTATGAACTCCCCACTGTGTAAATGAAATTAACTCTAGCCCATTCATAGTCAAAAATCTACTTACCCTAGGCATCTAGATTATATCATCCCCACCTCCCTCGGGGGGGGGGGGGGGGTGGAGATAATTTAATCACACATGACAATTCAGATCAAATCAAGAACAAGGGACTGCCCTTTGGGCAGTTCAAATCAGTGTAGAAGCTGCCATTGGTCCACTTGAATTAGAGATGGGCCCACAGGAAATGACAAGAGACACTATCTCTTTAAATATGTGGGTTACAACCTTGTAAAAAGGTTCTGGCTTTGGACTTGGTGCTGAAGGTGCTCTGCTGAAACCTCAGAATGCTTCTACTCTAAATTGTCACGTGGGTAAGTTAGGCTGACTTCCTTGGCCTACCTTGGCATTTCCAAACTCTGCCTTAAGTAGGCTTATAGCCTCCCTGATTTCTAAAGTCTTGTGGCTTGTAACCTAGTTTAATTAGCCTTT
>NW_025365469.1:0-6379 GCF_016433145.1 Gracilinanus agilis | reverse complement strand
GAGAGAGAAAGGAAGGAAGGAAGAAAGGAAAGAAGGAAGAAAGGAAAGAGAAAGAAAGGAAGGAATAAAGAAAGAAAGAAAAAGAAAGAAAGAGAAAATAGAAAGAAAAGAAGGAAGGGAAGGAAGAGAAGGAAGGAAGGAAAGAGAAATAGAGAGAAAGAGAGAAGAAAATATTTTCAAAAGTGAAAATTCACTTATATTATTTCAAATGACAATTTCAAGTCTAATACTTTACAATAATATAGAAAATAATAATGATATTTATATAACATTTTGAAGTTTGCAAAGTCCTTTATAAATATTAGCTAATCTTGTCTTCTAGACAACCCAAGAAGGTAGGTGTTATTTTTATGCCCATTTTACAAAGGAGTAGCTGAGGCAGAGAGAAGTTAAGTAACTTGCCTAGCATTACACACCTAGTAGATGTGTAAGCTAAATTTGAACTCATGGTCTTCCCAACTTCAAGGCCAACACACAATCCACTGCACCACAAAGCTGCCAAATAATCATAGTCTTAAATGTACAAGATCATAGATTTAGAACCGGATAGAACCTTTAAAGATCGTCTTGTCGAACTCATTTTATATCAAAGTACTGAGATCTAGGAAAGAAATGATTTGCCCAGTGTCATGGAGATAGTATAAACATTATGACTGCTGAGGAAGAAAACACTGATAAAATCTTAATGTATTTTCATATACATTTTTAAAATGATAATACCTAAGTTACAAAATGGTCCCTCAGAGGTTGAAAGGATGGGCTGGAGGGCACTGAGAAGCAAGGGAGAGATACAAATCTCTCCACTCCTAAAGCAATATTGCATTGAGAAATTGGAATTGAGAGGAAAAGATGGGAAAGACAGTCAAGTAGTTGGGAAGGAAAGCATAAAAGAGAAATACTAGGAAAAGAATTTCCAAATCTATCCTTTTGAAAATATGTAGTTTTAGCATATAAAATAATCTTTCAAGTTGAGAGTTCTTTTTATAATTTTGTGTCTTCAAAATTCTTTCCCAAAGGATAAAAAAACAAAGCCAAAAAGCTTGTTTCAACTATGGCTAAGCAGTATCAATTTCAAAAAGTCATTGCCAGGGGGCAGCTGGGTAGCTCAGTGGATTGAGAGCCAGGCCTAGAGATGGGAGGTCCTATCTGGCCTCAGACACTTCCCAGCTATGTGACCCTGGGCAAGTCACTTGACCCCCATTGGCTACCCTTACCACTCTTCTGCCTTGGAGCCAATACACAGTATTGACTCCAAGATGGAATGTATGGGTTTAAAAAAAAAGTCATTGCCAACAATACTAAGTGATTTAAGGAAAGTTTTTTTCCCCTCATTAAAATTATTAAAAGACAAAATCAAAGCAGGAGTATTTCAGTAAAATGTTTAAATATTCTAAGAAGAGAAAAATAAGAGGATCATCTTGTTTTTCTTATAGGTAAAATAAAGTCTTTTGAAAGAAGGAATGTTTAATTTTATCAATAAAATTGTAGCACAATAGAGCATTATGTGGTGAACCTTTTAAAAGCAGGCCATTAAAATCTTATGGAATTTTCAAAATAATTTTGTTTAGGTGGTATTATCTCCTTTTTTATATCATCAAAGGGAATATTCATTTGTTGCTATAAATTCAGATCCATAAGAAACACTCAAATGTTGTCTTCATTTTTTTTTTCATTATCAGAATTACATTTCCTCCATACTGATTCTTACCTTAGGAACATATACATTGTGTTGGAAACAATGCTAGAAGCTTTCTACAATAGCGCTTTCAAAGTTAAATAGAAACAGAGACCTTTATTAACCCATAAATAAATAAAATCCCTAAGGCAACAAATTCACTTCAAACACCATATATTAACATTACCTACTTTATGTTGTATTTTTACTTTGTTAAATATTTCATATTGACTTTTTTTATCCTTATCTTCTGTCTTAAAATAAATACTGTTTGTTGGTTACAAAGCAGAAAAGTGGTAATAGCTAGGCAAAAGGAGTTAAGTGACTTGTTCTAGGAAGTGCTAGAGGTCAAATTTGAACCCAGAACCTCTTGTTACTAGACCTGGCTGTCAATCCACTAAGCTGCCCCTATCCAATGACTTTTTAATCTGGATCTTCATTGGGACTATTGAGGCCTGTGTTTGACATCTTTGATCTAAACCAGTGGTTCCCAAACTTTTTTGGCCTACTGCCCCCCCCTTTCCAGAAAAAATATAACTTAGCCCCCTGGAATTTAATTTTTTTTAATTTTAATACCAATTAATAGGAAAGATAAATGCACCTGTGGCCATCACCGCTTCCCTGGATTGCTGTAGCACCCACCAGTGGGCAGTAGCACCCACTTTGGGAATCACTGATCTAAACCAACATTTTCATTTTATAGATAGGATAAATAGGGCTGTTATAGGTTAATCAACTTGACAAAAGTCATATGAGTACTAAGAAACAGGTCTGACTGAAAAGTCAGTACTCCTTTCACTGCTGCCTTTAAAATTAGTTCTATATACTACTAACCTTACATGTAAATTCAAAGAAAAGAAACTAAACTGCTTTGATATTGACAATGACTGGCTAAAAACAATTGGTAGACACAACAGCTGGCTAAATTATTGGATTTTTTACAACCATGCTAGCTTCGCCTTTATAAAGACATCTGAAACAGAAGGTGCTTCATTTGGATAAATTTTGAACAAAATTTCCATTTTATTAAAATATAATCTTTAAATAATTTTCTCCTATTCTCTATTATAGTGGCCATCTGATTCATCATGGGATATTCTGTGAAGTCAATAAGTATACTTTTCTATTATCAACTAAACAAAAATTTACATAATAGTGGATTAAAAGCTGTCTTCTGTAATATCATTTATTATTCTTATTCTTATGTGGATCTTAGCCTATTAATAAAAAGCATAAGAACTTACCCAAGAACTGTTTATCCATCTAGTTATAAAATTTCAACCACATTCCTCCATTTTTCTGTGTTGCCATTCACACTTATTAATGATATTGTTATGGATTCACACGCTATAGATATGGTTTAAAAAGGTTTTCCAGTTATGAAAATGAATTTGCCTTGAACCTGTACAATGGGTAGAGTATTGAGCCTGGAATCAGGAAGACTTCAAATTTGGCCTCAGACACTAACTAGCTATGTGATCCTGGGAAAGTCACTTAACCCTGTTTGCTTCTGTTTCCTCATCTGTAAACTAAGCTGGAAAAGGAAATGACAAACCATTCCAGTATCTTTGCCAAGAAAAACCTAAATGGTGTCACAAAGAGTCAGACACAACTGAAAAAAAAAAAGACTGAACAATCCACACACTCTCATTCAATGCTTCCTATTACATAATGACATACATCTGTAAGCCGGCTGGTCAGGGTTAGCTTGCTATGGTCTGAAACATGAAATGAAATATAACCGGACTCATATGGGGAATGAACTGTTGACTATGTTACCATTACTTTCATTGTGTTATATCTTGTGGAACAGAGATTTAAAATTTCATGAAAATAAAAGCAAATAACATATATCAATTCTTTGGGAGGCATCTGCCATAAAGGACTAGAATTGAGTTTACTGAATACATTGAACCATTTGTACAACAAACTTCATTTATAAGAGTATAATATCATTAAAAAATGTTTAACTGAGCTCTTAATGTATGAGTTTTTCTATTGCTGTTTCCTGTCATGTCTAGGAAATACTTTTTATTATATGTGACCCATTTTGATGATATGCTTTTTTTTTTCAATTTTCTTTTAAATATATATGAGAAGTCAAAGTTAAAGAGAAAAATGAAGACTAGAAAAGAATCACTATGGTCAGGGTTGAGGCAAATTCCAAACTTTATCATATAGTTTGTATTTGAACGACATTTTTTCCTATACATTTTAGACCATTTTATGAGGAAGTCCAGACTTCTGATTTCATCATCATTGGAAAGCTCCTTCAATTTAAGGCAGAGAGGCAAACTGTCTGTATCTCATTTTATAGTCTTAGGTAATTTAATGGGAACCTGGAAGATTAAGCCACTTGTCCAAGGTCACAAAATCAATGTTACTCAAATTTAGATTATTTTCATCTATTTGGCAAATTGGACACAGCTAAATATTTTTTCAGATCTCTTCAGAAGGCAAGGGGAAAGCGTACAAATAACAAAAAAGCTTGGGTTTGTTTCAAAATGCCAAACTTGTGAATTGTGGATCTGTTCTAACTTGTTCACCCAAGTATATCAGTATTTTCTGGTTGTTATCTAAGACTGGAATGTATGTGACACTGCTGAGAAAGGACAATGGTAACCAACAGTTTTCCATATTGAGATTCAAAGTTCTTTTTTGTCAAAATGTTTTGATTGTTGACAAAAATCATGGTATGAAATGGCAATTCTTTTCTAAGGCCATGACCTTGCCTTAACTAAAGCCAAATGTAGTCTAACAACCTCTAGATAAAAATTGCATCTTATTTAATTCAACCAATATTTATATTGCATCTGCCCTATGCAAGGATCATGACTGAACAAACACAAGATGAAAAACAACATATCCCAGTTGCTGGGTATGTAGGGTGGACAGATTCTTGTCTAGGTGTAGATTGGATCAGAAGGTCTCTGAGCTCTTTTCAATTGTGATTTACTATAATTCATCACAGAGGTTATAATCAAGTAGACGAAGATAAGACACAGTTGCAAACAACTAAAATTCAAGATAGAGTATAATTAAGAGCATAAGAAGTCAAATAGAGTGACTACTTGAGAGATCCAAAAGGAAAAGATTACTTCTAACTGAAAAGCAATCAGAAAACTCCTTATGGTGTAGATAGTGTCTGGGCAAGGCTTTAAAGAAGTGTTTCATTGCTTGAGGCATTGAGTATTAACTCATACCATAGAGAGAAGACAGCTTTAGTATACAAAGGTGGGAGAAGGTCAGGGGAACAGAATAGTCCATTTTGAAATAGAGTGAAATTAGTCTAAAACAGTAGTTTGGAGGTGGACCATAGACTAGTTTGCATTTGTTCAATACTAAGTAGCTTGTGAAGTTTTTGAATTGGGGAGAGAGGCATTGATATGATCATATGTGTGCATTTGGTAGATTGCTGAGGCAGTAGTATAAAGGATAGTTCTTGATGGCATGAAGGTAGAGGGAATAGAAAAAATACTTGGTTTGGTTTCAAAAGACCCAAGTTTAAATCTTGATTTTGATACTGCCCATATGATGTTGGGCTAGTTCTTGACCTCAATTTTTCATCTATAAATGAGGAGGTAATCCTAGATGACCTATTGTTGTTGTTTGGTACATTTTTAACCACATCCACATTTTTATGATCCTATTTGGGGTTTTCATGCCACTCATATGGAAGTGGTTTGCCATTTCCTTCTCCAGTTTGTTTTACAGATGAGAAAACTGAGGCAAACAGGTTTTAGTGTCTTGCCCAGGTTGACAAATCTGGTAAGTGTCTGAGGCAAGATTTGAACTCAGAAAACTGCGTCTTCTTGACACCAGGCCCAGACCTCTATCCACTGTGCCACCTAGCTACCCAAATGAACTCTAAAGTTCCTTTAAATCTACAATTATCTGCAATTTGATGTAATAGAAATTTAACAAGGTGAGTTAACAAACGGTTGGAAACAATTGAATGTGAGGCATAAAAGAAAGAAAAGATTCAAAGACAACTTTGCCTTTTAGAACCTGGAGATCAAAAGAATGGTGACATTATCAACAGAAATAAGGACATTGATAGGTAATATGCATTTAGGATTAAGGGATAAAATATGATGAGTTTAATTTCATACATGTTTAATTTGAGGAAAGATGCAAAACATGCTCAAAGGTTAGATTAATACTGGATATATTGACTATTAATATGTCTATCATAGAATTATTTTAATAATGATTATTAGAGCCCTGAGAGGGGATGAATTGCTATAAGAGAAGCTCTAAAGAGTTGATAAAAAAGGCAAAGTACAGAAACTCAAAGGAATCTCAAACTTTAAAGGCAAGAAGGATCATAGAAAACTATGAAGAGTCATAGAATCATGTTGAAGTAGAAGGAAAAAGGCAAAAATTAGCTTAGGAAGGAGAGGTTATTAAGAAAATAGACATAGGCAATTGTGATAAATGGTAAAGAAATGTTTTTAAAAGTGAGGCCTGGGGAAAGACTTACAGATTTGGCAATTGGGAGGTCACTGGTGTAATGGGGATAATTTGAGGAAAGGTATGTGGGATAAGGGAATTTTGGAGGGAGGTTGTCAGAGACTTGCTAAGTGAGTAATCTAGGTTACAGGTAGGCTGGGATTAAGGAGATTCAGGATATAATAGGACTGAAGTCAGGAGTATAACACAGAAGGGAAACAGAGATCTTCAGGGAGAGGAGAAATTAAACTA
>NW_025365468.1:0-4390 GCF_016433145.1 Gracilinanus agilis | reverse complement strand
ATTCATTTGTTCATTCCTCCTTCCCTCCTTCCCCCCTCTCTTTCTCATTTTCCTTTTTCTAACCCAACTCATACAAATGAAATTAATGAGATTTTCCAGTTTTCCAACTCTACTTCTTTATTTGAATACATCTATATAACTCCAATATAAGTAATAGCAAATTCTACTCCCCTACCTACCACCAACATTCTCTCCTCTTTCCTCAGGGTTTTTCTCTACTCTTCAGAATGTCTATTTTTTAGACCTGAGCCCATAATTTATCTCTCTTTTCCCCTTGATTAATCCTCAGTCTCATTTCTTCCTTTCAGAATGTAATCATTAGATTTTTATTTAGCCATATGCAGTTGTTCATATCATATTGTTTTTCTTAAATTTCTTTTGCCCATTATGTTTATCTTTGAAAGCCTCTGCTTAACTTTAGTTTTCTCCATGGGAATGCTGAAAAGTTATTTATTTTATTAAAATTAAATTTTCTAATAACAGCATCTCCAAGCTTTTCTCAATATAACCTTTGTGGCAAGCCAATTTCCATTTTTATATAGCATATTCTAATATTTCTTTCCTTTTTCATAATTGACACACATATTCCTAAATGATTCCAAATGGGTTTCTGCTCTATGCAACCTATTGCTCTATAGACATTTGCAATATATTTTTACAATGTTTATTTCTTTTTAAAAATAACTCATTAACTTTTTTTGAATTCTAAATTCTCTCCCTTTCAGCACTCCCCTTTCCATTGAGAAGGTAAGCAATATAACACCTATTATACATGTGTAATTATGCAAAACATATTTCCATATTTGCTATTTTGCCCCCCCCCCCCCGAAAAGCCAGAAAAATAAAGTTAAAAAAAACACAAACCTTTCAATCTGCACTTGGTTCATCAGTTTTCTTTCTGGAGGAAGATAGAATTGTTTTCCCCATGAATCTTTTGGAATAACTGTGGATATTGACTGGAGTAGCTAAATTCTTCAGAAATGATTATCATTACAATGTTGCTGTCACTGTGTATAATGTTCTCCTGGTTCTGTTGTCTTCACTTTGTATCAGTTCAAAGATGTTTCTGAAACTATCTTCTTCATTATTTCTTAGAAAATAATAGTATTCATCCTAGTCACACATCACAATTTGTACAGAAATTACCCAATTGATGGGCATCCCTCAATGTCCAATTTTCCACCACCAAAAAAAAACAACTTGCTATATATTTGTCCATATAGGTCCTTTCCCCTTTTCTTTTATCTCTTTGGGATATAGACTAGTATTAGTATTGATAGGTTTCAAAGGATGTGTGGTTTTATAGCCCTTTGGACATAGCCCCAAATAGTTCTCCAGAATGGTCGGACCAGATCACAATTCCACTAATGGTGCATTAATGTATCTATTTTCCCATATCCACTTTGGTATTTGCCATTTTCTTTCTCTGTCATATTAACAAATCTGGTTCGTATGAAGTGGTATTTCAGAGTTATTTTAATTTGCATTTCTGTGATTGTTAGTGATTTATAGCATTTTCATACAATTATTGAAAGTTTTGATTTTGTCTTCTGAAAACTACCTGTTCATATCCTTTGACTGTTTATCAAATGTGGAAATGATTCTATTTGCAATATTTTAAATTTGATATGGGCACTTTGAAGCTGAGAAATAATATTTCTTGATTTATAGCTGAGGTTTCTCTCTCAGAGTGATATATGGATTCTATAGCTCTTCATTTTGCCCTCTGGCTCCACTATTTCTTATATAACTTCCTGTGATAAAGCATTCAAGGTTTTTTGTTTTATCATGTTCTTGGGGAGTCTGATAATTCTCCCTATGATCTTTTTTAGGACACTTCTTTTGATAATAGATATATTAAGTCTTTTTCCAGTTTCTGACTTTTGTCATTACTCTAAAATTTCTTAACGTGCCATTGAATTTTTGAGATGGAATGTCTTGTGCAAGGAACAAGAAAGAGGCCAGTGCCATTGGATCAAGGAACATGTGGGAGAAAGTAAGGTATAAAGATGACTGGAAAGGTAGGAAAGGGTCAGGTTATAAAGAGTTTTGTAAGCCAAACAGGATTTTATATTTGATCCTAGAGCTTATAGGGAACCACTGGAGTTTGTTGAATAGTTGAATAACATGGTCAGCTCTTTGCTTTAGGAAGATCAAGTTGATGCCTGAGTGAAGGATAGATTGGAAAATGAAAGATTTAAGGTAGGGGGACTAACCAAAATGCTATTGCAAAAGTCCAGACATGAGGTGATAAAGGCCTGCTTATTCCAGGGTGTTAGCAGTGTCAGAGGAGAAAAGGGAGTATATACGAGATATTTTATGAAATTAGAAATGACAGGACTTTACTACTGATTATATAGGGGGTGGGAAAAATATAGAGGTTGTGATTAGAACTTGAAACTTCAGAATTCAGGATCATGGAGGTAGGTAGAACAATAAAGGATGATGGTGAGATCAAGGGAAGTTTGATATGAAGTAAAGAGAGTTGTCTTAGGAGCCAAGATGAATGAACTGGGAAGCCAGAGTATTTGAAGGGGCATCAACTTGTATATTAAAGTCAGATGATGAAATGGAGGGGAAGAATATAACCTGAGTACTGACTTCCTTGAGAAAAGAGATATAATGACCCAGAGCACAGTGGATAACTGTGACAAGGATTTAGATTGGGTGGTAAAGATGTTGGAAAGAACCTTAAAAGTTCTTTTTTGCTGAGTCATAGTAGCAAAAAGATTTTCTTGAAGTGGGAATGAGGAGCAAGGAGTATCTCCACTCTTCCTTCTAACCAGGGTATCTAGGTTGCATGAGAGATGGAGCATTCAGTTTTGAAGAGGGTGCCCAGGGACACAATGCCTGCTGGAAAGGTTCAGCTTTCTAATTATCCAAGAAGATGGGAAAAAGTGAAGTAAAATGATCTGGTATGAATGAAAGCTTATTAACAATGGAACAGATATCCTAGAGGGCACAATGGAATGAGAAGGAAGAGAAGGGCATTACTAGGAAGGGATATGGCTGTAATGGAGAGGGATGAGCTTATGAAGGAAGAAAATCTTGCTTTAGTCCATGATGACTATGGATCTGCCATCTAGGATATCTGGCTGGGACCCTTTTACTCTAGAGTACTGTGATAACTAAGTATGGGCACAGTATGGCCCCTCTTATTGTTGTTCATCCTTTGTTTTCAAAGAGGATCCATGACATTATGGGATGATGTCTTGATTTACACATTAATTGGATTTAAGGGAGACAGAGTTGCATAAAGTTATTGGCTTCAGTCTCTCTTCCAGAGTCATCCAAGTCCGGGAGCAAGGCAAACAGGAAGACTGGTGCTGGCCCAGGTTGCAATGGATGATGTTGTCATCTTCCATGTCTGACCAAGCTCTAAGTGCTCCACAGTGCCTACTTCAGCCACCCTCATAACCAATGGGACAAATTGTTCTTTTCTAGCTATTCATTCCAACAGGGGAAATCTTCATATGCTTGGGTTAGACTTCCCCCCTAATTAACTGATGGGTTTGAGGTCCATTGGTTACCTTCAACCTGATTTAGTCTTCATGTTAAAACTGTTTTATTGGGAGGTGGCTGTTGCCTACAGCTTCTTGGAATTACAGGTAATTATTGGGTGAAAGGTGGACACTGAAGATGCATGAGCAGCTCTGAAAAGGGTTTGACAAGCTCTCGAACTAGAGATGCTTCTCCTCCTCAGTCATCCAGACAACCCCTCCTTTTAGTATTGAGACTGGTGACAGAGGAAGAATTATATGGAAATTGGGCTTGCTAGAACTTGTTTGAAGACATGCTCCATGCCTGCCCCAGAATTTCATCCCAAGATGATGAGAAATGAGGCATATTCAAAAAATGGTCTGATGTGAAACAGGCATTCTGCTTCTGATCTTTGAGTCTATGAAAGCAAAGGCCCTTCCTTTTATCTTTGGCACACTGAGTGATAGGGTTGTTCTACGATCAAGGATCATAGAATTAGAGCTACAGACCATCTCAAAGTTGATTTAGTTCAACCTCTTCATTTTATAGTTGAGAAAATTGAGTCTTAGGACCTTACAATCCTTTTTAGAGTTGGCTTTCAATGACTACCATGGCTGTGAAGTTTGCAATGATGTTGTTGATCAGGGCCTTAACTGAAGATAGCATGGAACTGGAATATATGATCAGTTCCTGTTTTTAGTGATTTGAAGAATCTTAGAGTCCCAGTGGCTCACACTTTTCAATGTTTCTGGCTTCTAAGAGTTTTGGTGTCCCTGATGATGGTGTTTTAACTCTTGGATTCTGTTCTTCTGTAAGGTCAGAAAGAGGTAGGTTTTAATTCAAAATAAAGATGAATTTTTTTTACATTTATTAATATTCATTTTTAACATGGTTACATGATTCATGCTCC